>NC_090871.1:62986340-63021340 GCF_036669935.1 Montipora foliosa | reverse complement strand
ATGTAAGTTTTACTTTGTTTGTTAAAAGGGTTTAGTTCTTTGAGCAAGCGTCCTCGGTCCCAGGTTGCATTAGGATTTTGAAAATGCATTTTATGGATTTTTTTTTTTTTGCGTAAAAATGCTCGATTTCTCGACTTGTCTGATGAACAGGTTGTGTTAACATTGAAATATTTTTATTTACATAATGATTGCTCTGAGTTGGAATAATTTTTGGATCAAATAATAATAATTTACAACTAGTGTGGTATGTAATATAAATGTTAATTGAACTGTACCTTAACACCCTGTTCATGATATCCATGGAGTAATATGGCTTCTAACAAACAGGAGACCAGCAAACCATGTTCGTCATTTCTGAAAGGAAAATATTGAACATTGTTGAACATTTACAAGTTATTGAAAGAAAATTAAACCTGTGCTCAAGGATTTCAAAATTTATAATATCAAACAAAAGTGAAAAGAGAGGGCCATTGTTAAAGTTGAAAAACCCACTTGACACAAACCTTTCCACTTCTAAGTCAGCACCAATGTGTTTCCTCTGAAGCTGTCAAAAGTAATGTATATTGCAGTGAATGTAACGAGGCAATGGTGGATTGGCAAAAAGCAAAACAAACTGAGTCACCAACAAACCATGTGACCTGAAGACCCCCCACACACTGGACCCCATTCTCCCAGCTGTGTGTGAGAAAAACACTTTGTGCTTTATTTGTTCCTCAGCCAGCGGAAAAACTCACTGAACCCAATGACTACCTTAGTGGGACTTTTTACTCCGTGTAATGCCAGATAATTTTACTCGTCAGTAGGGGTGGCCCAGGGTGGTTCAGATGTCCATGGGTTAATAAACTGATTTTACTTTTTTGATTGCCTTATTTCCTAAGCCAAACAAAGTTTATGTATATTTTTCGTTCTTAAGGCATTGTGCTCCACTAATGCCGATCGCGGTGGGATTCAATTTACATGGAACTACTGTACTTTTCCCAGTCTTCTTACTTCACTATGGGACTGTGGACCGCAATGGCATTCAATTTAACACAATTTCCTCAGGTTACTTATTCCACTATGTGACTGCGGACCGTGGTGGCAAACACTTAATCAACTTCCCCTATCTTCTTCTTCTTTATTTCATTTGTTTTCTTCTTCTCTCGATACAGGGTTATTTGCCAAGTTGACTGTGGGACCATGGTGGCTGTCAACATAGCAGCGCCTCCAAATGGCCCTGCATTCTCCATATTGCGCGTGAGAGCAATGGCCACCATTACAATGCCCAGGGTCAATTCCTGGACCAAGTATTACATAATGTTGAGTTTGGTCACTCTCTACTCTGAGTACTCAATCGATTGATTTTACTACTGTAGGACTCTCGGATGCAAGGCGCACTCATTAAGTCACAAACTGAAAATCTCACCAAAATACTGGATTATAAGGCGCAAGAGGAATTTAGTTCAACTCATTGCTAGTTACATGTATGACGTCTCAAATGAAGATTGCAGTGTGAGTCAAGAAAAGTGGCAGAAGGAAATTCAACTAGACCTTTAAATCCTGCTGTTATCAGTACTTTCTTGCGGGTGTTTTTGTTGTACAACGCTGAGAATTGAAGGCCATCATCACGAACGTTGGTGTGAGCCCAACATTTTGAAATCGCAGTAAGGGAAAGACTAGGACGAGTTTAACACACAAGATGGTGGCAAAGGATCAAAGAGTTCATCCCTGCACGAGTTTTGTTGCAAGAAGATACTTGGCTATAAGACGCACCTTGAGCAGGGGTTTCAATAAGGTTTGAAGCAGTTGGGCATATGGGTTTAACACCTGGGCAAAGTATTCAGAAGGCCCTGTGGGGTGTGCTCCCCCAGAAAATTTTGAAATTCTTAAGTTGCAGAGATTTTTTTTTCTGCATTCTGAAGCCTAAAGCAATATTCTTCACATACAGAAAAATCACACCTTTTTATACACAATTTAGTGATTTGATACCAATATCCACAAGAAAATGAATTCATCAACGTCACACAAAAAATTGCACTTTTCTCAGCTGGAGGCAATTTTGGCTCGTGACGAAAAATAATTATTGGTGATCAAATGTGATCTTGTCTGGCCCGCCATTGCAAAAGACGCAACACTGGAACATTTCAGGTGGTCTTTTGTGGATCACAATTCTTTCCACAATGCCTTATGGGGTGATTCGTTCTGAGAGGAAGCAGTGTGGCCAAGTGGCCCAGTGGCCCAGTGGTTAGAGCGCTTGCCTCGAGATCCCGAGATCCCAGGTTCAAGACCTGCTCTGACCACTCGTTGAATTTGATCCTGGTAGTCCCTGGTTCAACTTCCCAGCTGCACTTGTAAATAGCCAACTGGTTTGCCTCCAGCTAGTTGGGATTCTCAACAGTTGTTGTTGTTGTTGTTGTTGTTCTGTTCTGTTGTTTCGTTGTTTCATTGGCCCTGAAAAGCCCCTATGGGTCCGAGCGGTCGATTAAGTTTGTATTGTATTGTATTGTATTGTATTGAGTTGAATGTGGTTTGAACACAGGGTACATGTATTGAATTGTGACATTTTGACATGTCTGTTGAGATGTTGAAAGCAGACGGGCAAGGTCATGTGCACAGCCGGTCAGTTTGCCCAGTTCCCAGTCCTTAATGAAAACCCTGCTTGAATTTAGATCACATTTGATTTGGGGCCAACAAGCAATTTCTTTGAGAAAAAATGCTGCACCTTATAACTGAAAAACTATGGTACTGGAGAGTTGATTATTTTACTTTCCTCTAGTGATTTATAC
The DNA here is from genome assembly GCF_036669935.1 of Montipora foliosa. Taxonomy (NCBI): domain Eukaryota; kingdom Metazoa; phylum Cnidaria; class Anthozoa; order Scleractinia; family Acroporidae; genus Montipora; species Montipora foliosa. The sequence goes on along the minus strand of NC_090871.1, from coordinate 63,018,575 downwards.
AGTACCTCCTTCACAGCAAGTGAAAGTTCAGTAATGAGCCTTCTTTTGGTTTCTGCATTTCGTATATACTCATTCTTGGCATCTATGAGAAAATCAATAGAAAATTCGGATAATTTTTGCAATTCTTTATATACTGAAAAATATTGGATGTGATTACTTTCTGAAATTAATTTCCTAAATTCAGGATACATGTACTACTACAAATTCTGCATCCTGGATTTCTGATCTTGAAAACAGAAATCTAGATTAGGGATTTCACTTTCTTGAGGTTCCAAGTTTTTACATGCCTTTAGTAATGTACCAGTCAAATTGAAGCTTCCAACAAAGGCAACCCTCCAGGCATTTGAGTTTTTGGAAAGTTTTTATTCAAATGCCGCCCTCCCCGGGCCAAAAAGCTGTTCAAATCCTTCATCATAGGTCCATTTCAGGTGATCAAATGCCCCCATCCCCGGGAAAATTACCAGATTATTGTTTTAACTTTTCAGTAGCTTCTATTATACTTCTGAAGCTGTGTATGTAAACATGGTTTAATAGACAACACCAAGCAGAACCAGGGCCCTACATGGCAAGAGGCACAAAACCTACATATCAATCGTCGCAAATTTATTAATATATTCATAAATACACGGTCCGGGTCGGTCAAAGCAATTGACCTCTTTAAATTGTATCTGGCAACGTCAGTGTTGTATTGAAATGTTGAAGCTTCATTTTGACCGGTACATAATATTTGCACCCAACTGTAACAGTCAAGCAGAATTTTTCAAAAAGTTGATGTGATCATATAAATAAACACGATGGGTTACAGTACAAGAACTTTCAATACTTAACAATTCAAACTTTTTATCTCGAAGTTTACAAACTGAAAGATCAATCTGCGCTCTAGATTTTTATTTTTGGGTTGACCTTCACATACCGGACTAAAATGGTAGAGGACAAATTCATAGTACCATTGTTATTCCGCTTAGGCCTTGTTAATTAGGTATTATTACGTTCGTTTTGTTCTTTTGTTTTATGGACATTCATTATTTCGGATCCGGTATATGAGAGTTCAGCCATATTTTTACTTTAACCTTAACTTTATATAATTTACGAGCCATAAATTTGAGAAGAACATATCTCCATTCAGACAAGTGATAGGTAATGGAAAATAGAACGTACCAACGTTTGCTCCTTTCTTCAAGCCAGAAAACATGATCTTCAAATGCATCAAGTACAATCATATACGAAATTCATGCAAAAGGTTCCTTTCAATATCAATAAAATGATATCATCAAGAATCAAGAACGTGATAAAGAGAAACAGTCATTGAAAAGAAAGGCATTGCCATAACCAGGACAGCCATCAAGTAAAAGCCATAAAATTTAGCTAAACATCACTGCAAGCACAACAATCCGCCATTTTGATGTTTTCGACGAGAATCAGCTGACCACGTTAAAATCGTTTCAATCACGACTTCCTGTCGAGACTCGAACCAGATTCTCCCGCGATATTTGGGGGAAGTGACGTCAAGGTAAAGGGTGAACACAGTCAAATGCTGCTGTCGTGTGCTCAGTGCTGAGATGATGGATAGCTGTTTCCGCGAAGAACGCAATTTTTCTCATCAGAAAAATGGGGATTGATTCCTAGAAAATGTTCCATTATCGATGACCTGTTGCGTGAAAAGATGACCACAAAGGTGGTTTATTTTACAGTGGGAGGAAAGCCTGAACAAGCGGAATTTTCGTCAGATTTTCCAGCTGATGAAATCAAAGGTAAAGCTGCCATTTGCTTAGCATTGATTCTCCGTGTTTTGTTAGATTGAAATTTTGTGCTGTGTTTTCTTGGTTTTGTTTAAAAGTAAGGTTCTTTAAGACCTAGCACTCGTTGAATTTATCCTAAGCGCTAGCACCTTTGACTTAAAGCGGAATCCAGGCGCCTTATGAAAACAAAGACGGGACCCAAGACGATACTTTTAGTACCGCGTTTTAGTGTTTTAGCGCGTTTGATGTAGCACACGCCGGTAATTGTTATTTTGGATATTTGATCTCCTTGCAGATTTGTTCCGTTGTGCGGCAGAGGCAGGGCCATACGATATCCTAAAACTTTACAACACGAAGGGAAATATTGTAAACATTTCACCGGGCCTGCAGGAGAACTCTCCCGATTCGCGCTATCAGTTGGAGGTTGTCGCCGCCAATTGCGCAAGCTGTGGATTTTGCGGTAATTTTAACTATCTTGCATATCAAACTGTTCTAATTGTTATGATCGGGAATAAATTTATCCTGGGAATGAAAAAGCTTTTGTACAATTTGACGTCAATTTATCACATGTTGTCAACACTCGTGGAACATTCGAATCGCATGCTGTTCTCGAAAAAAAACCTCTTCACTTTCTTTTTCTTGTTATCGGTGACACCTTGCGATTTTAGGAGTGATGGTCTTTTAATTTGCCCATTCTACGCTTTCAACGTTTGAAATATTTTTCATTAAAGATGAATTTTGAAAAGCCACCTATTCCAAATATTGAGTTAAGTGATGATAGAGTACGCAATCACGAGATTTTTTTTTTTTTTCATCAGTTGAACCAAGGGATTCCCATTTTGTCCTCAATTACTTTTCTCAGCAAGGCCCACGCCGTAGCTGCTAAATATTCATTATTTTATTCACAAATTCACCTGGCCAAAAAACTTGCCATCTCATTTTAAGTTGTGATGTCTCGATTTCAGTAATTGTCATTTGAAACTGTTCTGAAAGCTGTACTTCATCAACATCAGAAGTCAAAGATTCGACTTCTGTTAAGAGCAATCAAATTTTTTTAAGTTTGTCAGCGCCATTTTGATAAACTTGTGTTTTTACTTATCGATATACGCAAAACAGGGGTTTTAGATGTTATCTGAAATCAAAATATTTCTTCAGGCGATTTGAAAGTGCGTCATAAATATTCATGATGATTGATCATATATTGCCCAGCTTTTTTGAAAAGATCATCTTGAAAATTGCGCAGAGTAATATCGATGCTGCGATGATTGTGCAGTTTAAAATTAAGCCCCTGATAATGTGACATTTTAACAGCTGTTGGGCTGCACTGACTTGAAAAAAATGTGAGTGGTGAATTACATTGCCTCTAGCGAAAAGACTAGACTAGTGAATGCACTGCTGATTCCGATAATGCACTGGTCAATAATTGTGCATAAAGTAATACCAAAATGTTTCCAGAAATACCTTAAAAGGTTTGAAGCATTAAATAACAAAAACAGTCTTGAAAATAGGATCAAAATGGATAGGTTATTTACATGTAAAGCTACACAGCTGTACATTTTACAATCTTCAAAGAGGGATCAAGTTGCTATAGTTACAAATTAAGCACAGATACCTATTAATCTCCTAAGCTGTAATAACCTTAGTGGTGTAAAATTTGCAAACCTGAAAATGCTACAGGAAGGAATTATTGTATCAAAAGAGATTTTCAGTCCAATAGCTTCTGAAAATTTTAAATTAAACTAAAAGCAATGTAAAAAAAGGAAATCTGTATCTCTGATAAGGAGGTTTCACTTAAAAAATAATTATTATCAATGCTTGCTGATTTCTAATTTTCATCAAATCCTTTTGTTTGCTTTGTTTATACATACATGTATGCAAGGTTGCTACTTGCTACAGTGTAAAATGTAAAATGGTGTTCATCTGTTAATTAAACTTTTGAAAGATGGCTAATCCCTTCTTTGTTTTGAGAATAAATATCTGACAATGCGTTTACCATCATTAATCTTGATTTCTCACTTGTTTGTTAGCTGATATCTATTTTTGGATGCACTTAGCCTGCAATTACTTTGAATTTTAATGAGCCTATTGAGCTCGCCCAATTGTCAGGGCAGAAGTTACGTAACTTATTTACTTGATTAAGAAAGTTCTTAAGTAAAGGATGCCTTGAAGTGATGATTCTTGTAATAATAATTGGTTTGAAAGACTTGCTTTAAGAGGACAGAATTAACCTCACATATCAGGCATTCTAGATCTATAAAGTAGGGTGTTTTTGTGGATCTATGGATTCTGTGGTATTTTGGGTATGAGTCTAGAACTAGAATACTGCTTTAAATTAACTTGATATGACATCCAGTAGTTGCCAACCACCACATTTTTAATCTTCCCCCATGGCTTCTGTAACATTAGAAAAATGTTTTCCAAACCCCTGGATTCTGAGATAAAAGTGGACTTTTTGACTTTTCTCCTTCATTGATACCCAAAAAAATTCTCACCGCCCTTTGATCCCTTTGACTGTTGAATTCTCACCACCCATTTACAAATTATAAGTTTTTGTCCCCCCTTCTCTACTTATAAACAATTTTTTGCTCACCCCCCGTCACTCAACTTTTAAGCACCCTTTTTCCATTCACTAAGTAAAATTAGTTCACTCTTCTCTAACTTATTCAGTTTTGTTTTTGGATCATTAATATTCATATTTCTGATTATCCAGACTATTCAGCTCAGTCCCGACAAGTCGAGATAATCAAGGTTCAACTGTAAAATATTCTGTCATTAGACAGAGAAAAAATTATAATAACTCTTCTCCCAGAAGGGCAAGAGTTAAACTGTGATGTACTACTGCAATACTACAGTATTTTTATTGTATTTTATTAAACTTCGCCTTCTAAATAAACTATTAACAAAACATGACAATGTAAACAAAAAATAAGCAAATAATGAGTTAAGGTAGGGTGTCCACAACAGCTGACACTAATTTCTGGGCCCAAGATTAACAAAGTTCTAAACACTCGAATAAAATAGTAAAATATAGTAAACTAATAACGACACGAAATAGGCTCTGAAAGGTTGGGTGGCGTATTACATTTTAAGCAGACAGATTTCCAAGTTCTAGGGTCCTCAATATCGAAGCATGAGATAAGTGCATCTTTATAGTATGAGGAGAGCAGAGATTTAAATTGGTTTAGAGTTACATCTTCATATCTTAGCCGCAGAAGGAGAGCGTTCCAGATTCTAGAAATTCTTACAAAAAAAGAGTGCTGATAAGTAGAAATGCGGGATTTCTTTGGTATGAAAGATTTTGCATTGCTAGCGCTTGCTCTAGTGACCCTTGTGGGAACAATGCGTTCAGGGAGCACGTCATGTGATACACAAACAATATCATTGGTGGCCTTAAAGAAAAAGACCAAGTCCAAAAACTCATGCCAATAACAGATGGGTAGAATATCAATTGACAAGAGCCTGTCTCTATAGCTTTCCTCACATAGGAAGGGTAGATCTAAAATAAACTTTGAGGCGCGTCCAGCTGGACGCGTCTGATGCGTCTTATGAGGTCTATTGTTTGCGGAGACCACACTTGAGTGGCGTAGCCAAGAACAGGACGTACAATGGCTAAGTAGAGAGTTCTGCAGGTGCTTGAGCTTTGAACGTCCATCGCACATCTACGTATGAACCCCAGTAACTTGTTTGTCTTAGCGCACTGTTCAAGCGTGTGCTTTTTCCACGTTAAGTCGGAGCTAACATAGACTCTGAGGTCTTTCTCGTGATTGGTGACCTCTAGTGGCTTGTCATTTATCTTGTACTGGAACTCAACTGGATTGAACTTTTTTGTGATGTGCTGCTGGTTGCATTTCTTTTGGTTGAAAACCAAGCCTGAGGAGATAGACCAGGCCTCCAGTTTGTCTAGGTCGTTTTGTAGGAGGATAGCATCTTGGGTGGAGTCAACCCTCCGGTACAGCTTAGTGTCGTCAGCAAATGAGGCCACTTTCGAGTTCACCACAACATCAGGGAGGTTATTCACGTACAAGAGAAACAATATTGGGCCCAGAATGAAACCCCAGGGAACTCCTGACGTGACATCCATCTCAGGGGAACTGGTACCCAGTAGGGTAACCCGTTGTCTCCGGCCTAGCAAGTAAGACCGGAACCATGACAATAGGTTTCCAGAGATGAGGAAGTTGGTCTGGAGCTTGTCGAATGCTTTCAACATATCCATGTATATAATGTCTGTTTGCTTGCCAGCGTCCAGTAACGAGCCAATGTGATCATGTACTTCAAGAAGTTGGGTGGTGCAAGATTTACCTGAAGTGAAGCCATGTTGGATGCAGCTGATAAGGCAGAATATGTGGTCACATATTTTGCCCAGCACACAGCGTTCAAGAACCTTGAAGACTATTGAGAGGAGAGAGATTGTGCGGTAGTTATCTACGTATTGTTTTTCTCCTTTTTTGTGGACAGGGATGATATTCGCCAGTTTCCAGTCGTCCGGGAGCGTACCGCAGCAGAGAGACAGGTTAAACAGCTGAGCTAGTGATGGAGCTATTTGCGGCGCTGTTTGCTTGAGGAGACGTCAGGGGATGCCGTCCGGACCAGTAGCCTTGTTGGGATCAAGGGCTAGCAGAGCCTCCGATACATCCTCTGTGGTAAAGCTGACGTCGCAAAGGGCGTGGTCCAATGGTTCAGGCTCCGTTGGTGTCGGGTCTGGGTGGTCCTTGGTACTAAACATGGACGTAAAGTACTCGTTGAACATAGTAAAGGAGCTATGCAGTCTGTTGTGATGTGGTCTTCTTTCACTTTTTCAAGTGCTTTATTTGATATTCGATCTGCCATAAGGATGAAATAATGAACGTTTTCAATTTCCCCCACCACTTCTGTAATATTAGAAAAATACATGTATATTCCACCAGGTCTATTCTCACCTTACAATAACAGCCAATCTTGTAAGAGGCAGGGGGCCCAGAGCCCTGAAGTCTTTGATCTAGAACCTGTTTTTTCACTCGTGTCCAGAAATGCACGTACTGGTAATGGCAAAAATGGCAGATTTTCCAAAAGAAAACCACAACTGACAATCTTGGCAAATATGACGAAGTTTGCCAATTTTTTCACAGCTGTACATCCATTGCCATTTACATGTACACCACTCGGATGCTGAAGATTTGGCGATTTTGGCAAATTTGGTGATTCTTTGCCAATTTTGTTAAATTACTTTGAACATCCATTGCTATAAACGCCACTTGGGTGATTATTTGCTACATTTGCGGACATTTTGTCATTTTTGTTGTTCTGTGAATTATCCCTGTTTTTTGGTTTTTTTTTAACTCAGGATGGGTCTGTTATCTGGAACACTGAATGACTGAAAGAGTACAGTGTGAAATAGAGGTCTAGTAACTCTCATGCTGACTTGTGGTATTTTTACTTCCTAGATTCAGAATCAGAATGCACACTGGACGGAATAGAGGCCAGGTAAAGCATTTATTCATTAACTTTACTATCTACATTGTACCTCATGCCATTGAGCCAACCCTGCCGTCCAGATCTGGCTTTAAGGACTGTCAGCTCTCACCCCTAATGAGATGGATGCAGCTCTGGCCCATCGGGGACAAGTAATATTTTGGGTCTGGTAACCCAGCCTTGCGCACTGACACCACATACACTGTACACCTACAACAGTCTACATGTATTAATAGTGGTTTGACAGGAGTCTGTACTGATATGATGATTGTGTGACATTGAAAGAACATTCTAGATTGCTGACTAGTTACATGTAGTGGTAGAATGTTTAGGAATCAGTAGTTATTTGTAATTCTTAAGATTTGTGATATTAATTTATAGAGCGTTAATCACTTAGAATGTTCTAGAGAATTGCGTAGGGCAACCTATGTAAGAGAGTTGTGTGTGTTGTTGTTTTATTGCCTTTGTTAAGTAAGTGAGATAGCCATCCGGGAGAGATTGTAATGCAGACTATTTCATGACGTGAATTAAACGAGTAAGTTGAGTTAGCATTTATTGACGGAGCGACGAGTATCTACTTGAATGTAACAAGAGAATTACTGAGTCAGGCAATCTCCGTGCAACAAATGAGCCGTTCAATCCACAAACAGTGAATTTTTCATGTATTCAAAAATTATGACAAAACTTCTCAGGAAAATTCCTGTTCCTTTGCGCTCCCTCACAGTTGTTCTTAACTCAGGACTGTAAATTGTGTTTTATCGCATTTTAGGTCATTGGTTGCTTGCTATGTTACAGGTACATGTAGTTTCCTTTTAAGGCAACAAGTTGCATACACTTATTGCAATAATTAGTGTGGTTTTATTAAAATTTCAATTTCTAGGCTGCGAGCCTTGGAAAGAAGTTTTATCATAGAAAATGGAGAAACCTCCTCTGTTGTTGAAGACATAAAGCTCAAAGTTGATTCCTTTAAGGAAAAATTAGAGGTTTGTTACTGTAGCTCTACCGACTTCCCAGGTTGTTAATGGGGACATTAACAGTTTTTCAGTGAGTGATTAACCCATTGACTTCCAGGGGGTTCCCATTGAGGAGTAAACTTGTCTGGCGTTAGACAGAGAAAAATAGTAAGTCTGGCCGGTTTAGGCCGGTTTGGACGTCAAAGGGTTAATTATTTGAACTGTCTGTGTAGTAAAAAAAGATTGTTTTCTGAAGTCTCCTTTTATCAGTCACAGATTGTTTTCTGAATTCTCCTTTTATCAGAGATTTTATATGAGGCTGCATAAATTATAAATTAAAGGCAAATTAAAACAAGCCAAATGCAATGGTTTTGCTTGGGATATTTGGGGGAACTCCCGGGGCATTGCCATGTGCTTTCCTGGAGTTGCTTTTTTGCTTGCTTTCTTCTTTTCCCAGCCTCCCCATTTTGGAGTAAACAAAACATTCCACACACTGCAGGTTTTTCTCGGTGGTGTGTTGACAGTTGTCTGGGAGGTGAACTGTACAAATGTAGCTTGGTTGCTAATTGGTGCCCTTGCTGCTCTGAAGAGTGCTACAGTGTACCTCCTCTCTTGCTACATGTATCTTAACGTCACCAACTCTTCAGTACGTGGTAACTTGTGTAGTGTCTTTCCTTTTGTTACTGGTTAACTAATCTTCAGAAATTATGCAATATTCAAACTACTGTACTTCAAACTCTGAAAAAGATTTATAGGTAATTTATAGGGCACATTCGATTGACCCTATTCTGGAATAAGAATGTGTGGAGTGATGATTTAAAACAAGTTATGTGTGACGTTTTGCAGAAACAAGGACAATAAAGCTATGTTTGAAATAGCATTTTAGCAGATGTTTGACAATATTAATATGAATCTCTGCAAAGTCGAAGGATTTCTAACTTCTATTCCATGTATTCCTATTCCGGAATACGGTCAATCGAATGCGCCCATAAATTCCTTTCACCCCTATGTGGTTCCCAGGTTATAAGTACAGTCGAACCTTGATTATCCGAAGAGTTCAATTATCTGGACTTGCTTGTCTGGTCCCAGTTTTTTTTTTTTTTGAGCCATTATCAGTTCCTTGGTTGTCAGCAGTTATAGTAAAACCATAAAGTGGCAACCAAGGAACTACATGTAATAATGGCTCAATTCGTGTCGAATCTGGAAAAAAAAACCACACAGAAAGGAAGCGACCCACAATGGCAATAAGGTTATGTAGGCTTTTTAATTGAGATTTTTTTCGTAAAACTATCTTCTCAGGTCTTTTATCGGGATTCCCATAGAAATCCTTACATTTATGTTGGCTTTCCCACACAGTGAGCTTGGGGTGCCTGTGCTTGTTGCAGATAATTTATGGGCAACTGTTAATAGTTTTTCAAACAACCATTGTGTAATAATGCTTTATTCCTGCATGATTAAATTTTACTTTTCTCTGCCTTATTCAGTTTTGTTTTTGCCTCATTAATATTCATATTTCCAATTATCCGAAGTATTCAGCTCAGTCCCGACAAGTCCAGATAATCGAGGTTCTGTTGTAAAATATATTCTGGCATTAGACAGAGAATAAATCATAATAACCCTTCCCCCAGAAGGGCAAGAGTCAAACTATGATGTACATGTATTGCTGCAATACCAGATGATAAAAAAAAGGAGCTGTGCAGTCTGTTGTGATGTGGTCTCTTTTCACTTTGTCAAGTGCTAAATATTTGATATTCGACCTGCCATAAGGTTAAAATAATGAACATTTTTGTTCCACAGAGTGTTGAACACCTCAGTTGGCTTGGACTTTTCAAAGAGATGACAATGTATGTGATAATATTAAATTTTGTTGCCTTTCATAATATTTTGACATTAAGGCTTTGCAGTCAGCTGGCATTTTGGCACAACTGTGGGTACAAGATCTTACTAGTGACAGCATCCTGGACTCATCTTGGGTTAAGGCCCTCTATACCAGAATTAGCTCATGTTTGAGCCTTTTAATTAAATTACATGTGAGCTGTGAATATAGATTAGCTCATTGACACCCCAAACGCCCTAGGATGCCCACAGTTGATGAGTCTGGGTTTAGAAAGAGTAAAATCTGTTCAAGTCTCACTCTTAGGGGTCAATGGGTTAATATACATTTTATCCATTCACAGCTCAGGTAGGCCAGAGGTAGTCACGCAAATCCTCACTTGTTCTTCTTAGGCTTTTCATAACATGTAATAATAATAATAATATTGTTGTTGTTGTTGTTGTTGTTTTTGTTATTGAGAAGCGAGGCTCCACAAAAAAGAGTTCTTCAATATCCAAGTGATAAACAGACAAAATTAGTTCAAAGAACATATTATTAAGTTAAACCCTTTAATACTTGCAGGATTAAGAGTTCAAAGTGATTTGTCAATCAGTAACTGTTAATTTCCTAAGTGAAAAGTTTATTAAACAATTCAATACAAGGCAGCTGCCTAAAATGGGATTCTCATGCCAATGAAATAGTAGGCAAGGCTTCCAAACAACTGCATATAATTATTACGGGTGCTAAAGCGCAGTGGCAAACTTCAACATGATCTCCTTCGAGTTCACATTGCACTAATTAGGTCAGTACTGGAATACTGTTGCCCTGTGTGGCATTCCTCTCTCTCTGTCCAGCTCTCAGAAAAAATCGAGAGAGTGCAAAAACGTGCATTACGCATCATTTTTCCGGCCTCCCACTTCAAAGATGCTTTGAAGCTGTGCGGCTGCACGACTCTGTGTGCACAATGAGATCTCTTGTATGCGAAAACCTTTGAAAGGATCAAGGACACCAGGTCACGCCTTCACCATCTTATGCTACTGACTCAGGCGTGCGTTTGCGCGCACAACCGCTCTCAACGCTTTAACGATAGGCCATCACTTATGAAATGTAAAACAGAGCTTTTTAAGAAAAGTTTCTTCCCCCACATGTGCTTTAAAGCTCATGGTCTCTAGCTGGATATTTTCCAACATTATTAATTATCTGTAGTAAACTTTTCATCATATCGAAATTGTAGGCTGTAAATTTGGAGTAATTTAAAAATGTAAAAAATGTAAATTCAGAGTAACTTTAAAACGTAATGCCCAGTGCCCATCAAGTTGACAATCTGGGCCCGGTTGTTCAAAAGTCGATTAACGCTAACTCCAGATTAAAATTGAACCAAGGAATTTATTTCTCTACTCCCAAATGCTGTTGAATGCTGATATTCGGCAAAACTTTACATCAGAAGAACTCAATCTTGAAAAAAGAAATAAGCAAACAAAACTTTCACCAAAAAGTGGAAAACATGAAACAAAAGTTTACGTTAATCCTGGATTAAGTTAATCGACTTTCGAACAACCGGGCCCTGTAATTTTACTACAGTGTAGGTTTATTCTCATGTAATGTAATTACACAATTCGCATCATGCGCAGTGTTTTATAATAAAATGCTATTATTATTAAATTCATGCCCGTTAAATTGTGGAAAGTTGTGCCGCAAAGGAAACCTAGTACCTTAAAACCAAGTTTATTAAAATTAATTCTGGGCTCTTGAAAAAATGACTCGGGCTACTAACTTAATGTTGGAAGCCCAAAGGGGTCCTGGAAGACTTTCTTAGGCAGGAGCCTTGCCATAATCCTGTCTGTATTTAGAAATACTATGCAACACATGCTTGTTGTAAATTCATGATATACTTCTGTTGTAGTGGCACCTCTAAGAGACCCACATCTGAGAAGCACAGCTTACGCAGAATGACTTCTGGAGAGCTCAATTCTGTACTTGAAAAGTTCCAAAAATTCTCGTAAGTGCTTGAATCCCAATTTTTTGTGCTAAAAAATATGAATCTGGGAAGGGAGCATGGTGGATTACAGTAGCTTAGGTGCTACAACTTACAAATGAATAATAGTTATTGCAGGATCCATGGTGCAAGCGCTACTTGATGTTGGCAAGTTCAACTGGCCTTATTTTAGTACCAGTATTTCTTTGCTAAATAATAATGTCATTCTTGTTTCTTTCTTCAGGAATGCTGAACTTACAGAGCAAACAAGAAATCTTTTAAGAAAACCTTCATTTGATAATTGGTATGTACAGCAAATTTTCATTGATTTCCTCCTGACTCTTCTTGATTGAATTTCAGTTATTCTTTTGTAGAATTTTATTGCTTGTTGGTATTAGTGGTGTACGAGAATAATAATTATTGGTTACTGCTATTATTTGAAATATGACTTCCGTCTTTGATCCCTGAACCAACCCCTATTGACAAGTCAAATTGTCTGGAGTTGGCCTGCCCATGGAACGCGTTAAAGAGGAGATAGTTTTTGAATGAACCGAGATACCACACACAAGTGGCTGAATTGGTTGAGCATAGGGCTGCCATTCAGGAGGTCACTAGTTCCTATCCTAAGCGGATGTAAAAAAATGTATGTGAATGCTTTGTTCATAGTGGAAGTGCGCTTAGTTGTCAAGCTAGTTCACAGGCACCCCACTTTTGATAATCTGAAAGAAATAATTCAGACTTTATGGAAACATGATTAAGAACCCCAACTGGCAGGAGGCAACCAGTTGGGTGGCTTTTTACAAAGCATCAGTAGTAGAGTTGAATCCGGGACAACAGGAAACAAACCAGAGATTAAAACTGGGTTGGAACCTGGAGCAATCACACCCAAACCCAACGTCCTAACCACTGGACCACGGCTGCTCCTTACAATATAGATCAACACTTGGGATCTTAGAACAGGTGAGGAGAAAGTGCTGCCTTTACATTTTCATCTGAAAATTATTAGACTTTCAAGTCTTGAAGTTCTCAAATAAGGACTACAAACCATAGGCCCTGTCTCACAAATACATGTAACTTCCATGACTGTTCATAAGTTCCCTGTTCCCTGTGTTGTGGCTGCCCTACATGTATGCGAGTGTATGGGTGGTTATAGCAGGTCCATATCAGCTGAACAGCTGCCAGAACTTGGCTGGTCTTTCATATACCGCATCAGAAATAATTAAATGTCCGTAAAACAAGAACAAAGAGGAGAAAGAACAAAAGAAGGAAAAGAACAAAAGAAAGAAGAGCAAAGAACAAAGCAAACATAACAATACCTACCCTGTAATTAGCAAGGCCTAATCAGAATAACAATGGCTTTTTAGTCGGGTATAGATATGAAAGTCTACCCTTGGCTAAACAGTGCTCAAATAAAATAAATTAATAAATAGCAAACAAACCCTTTCACTTCTAAACCGTCACCAATTGACAAGTAAAGTCATCTGTGGTTAGACAGAGTAAAATTGGTAATTGTCATTGTTTTGAGGGAAAGGATTGTCATTTTAACATACAGTAGTTCATATGAGATTAAATTTTATATTCTTTTTCAGGCAATGGGAGGATCACGAGATGCTCTATTTGCTGCAACAGATGTATATAGATCTTAACTTAATAGAAAAATTCAACATTGAGGTATCTCATTTGAACAAGTTTTTTTCCTTTTGTTTAAATTCAGCGCCAGTAACAAGTAAAATCGTATGGCGTTAGACAGAGTAATCTCAGAACTGAAAGGATGGAAGGGGACTTAAGCCGATGATACACGGTTCAACATTTGTTGATCAACAAATATTGCAGCTCTTGTTCAACAGATGTTGAACAGTGTGTCGTGTCATGTTGAATGTTGAAATATCTGAAATATGCCATTCAACACGTTAATGTGCAACATTGTTCAACATTTGTGGAGCAAGATCTTGAACCGTGTATCATCGGCTTCAGTTTTTCAGTGGACCTAGATGTTAACCCGTTCATCCCTGAGCAGCCTTCATTAACGAGTAAAATACATGTACGCTGTAGTCTCACTCTTAGCACTGAAGGAGCAAAGCAGTTTTTGTTTTTTGACATACTTTGATGAGAAACTCAAATGAATACCGCACACCAGCGGGCTCAGTTGGTTGAGCATCGGGCTGTCGTGCGGGAGGTTAAGAGTTCGACTCCAGCCGGACCAACATTCAGGGTCTTAAAAAAACTGAGGAGAAAGTGCTGCCTTTGTTATGACATCTGAAGATAGTTAGACTTTCAAGTCTTCTCGGATAAGGACTGCAAACCGGAGGTCCCGTCTCATAGCCTTGGTAGTAGTTTGGCACGTTAAAGAACTCACTCACTTTTCGTACTCACTTCTCGAAAACAGTAGCGGACATTATCCCCGGTGTTGTGGTCTTACCTAATTTGGTCGAGGGCATCTTTCACTTCCTAAATAAATGGTAATCTGCTTAACAAGCAGCCTAGCCAAAAAAGTCCCCCACAAAAATCATTGTAAATTAGTTCTGAAAAGCCCCAAGGGGAGAGACTAATAACTTCACCTCACTGTTTTTTAGGACGGTGCCTACTAATTCAAAGGTATTTTTGCGAGGTTTACTGAATATGCGGGAAAAGGAGATCATAACAAGTGTTATTGAAATCCAAAAAGAAAATAGGGAGGAATCATGCATTTTTCGAAGATAATTGATCAACAATATTTGTAAAAAGCTTTAAAATACAAAGCACTGTATGGCGTTGTCTTCCAAATTGAGGCTTTATTATCTCTAAAAAATGCGTGGTTAGCCCCAATTTTCTTTTTGGATACCAAGAGTACTTGCTAACTTCTGCTTTCTCCGCATAGTTTTGAACCGCGCAAAAATATCGCTGTATTAATAAGCACCACCCATAGGAAATACGAGTATTTCGAGATGGGCAAAACCTATGCGCAATAACGATAGTAGGCACCGTCCTTAAAGTTGGCCAATAATGCATACATGTGTATTTTCATTTGTTTTTTTATTGTTGTTTTTGGTTCTTTATTGATTTTTTTTCTCAATTCTTGTTTTAGATACCCATTCTTCAGAACTTCCTGTTTGAAGTTTTTAGGAATTATAATGCTACGCCTTTTCACAATTTTAGACATGCCTTCTGTGTGACACAAATGGTAAGACTTGGTAAGATTAACCCTGAAATTCAAGTAATGAGAGATGTGTGCACTCTTATTTTTTGATAAAAGGCACAAAGTGTTGTCCTCTTAAGTTCGACCTCTCAACTTGAACATCACTTGTGTCAAGAACCCACTCACGCAGCATGAAGTGTTATCCTCTATACATTGTACCTTGACTTCTCCACTGGAATATCACTTTTGTCTAGACATGCTGTCTGAAATGTCGCTAAGTGTCTCACTAACTCTGCTCCTCACGTAACCATAACAGTTGTGAAACCCTCCACTGAAAAATAACACCAACACCGTGCCAAAACGAATTTATCATTTCAAGAAAAAATAATTTATTAATAATTTTATGTTGCGCTTTTTAACATACAATGATCAAAAGCCCATTACAGTACTAAAATATACTTAATATGTACATAAACCAAATTTGAGAATAATAAAGTAATTTAAGTGCTAAGGGCTAAAAGCTAACGTGAAAGGATATGTTTTAAGACAAGATTTAAAAGTTAAAGTAGAATTCAATATTGCGCAGGCTAGCACGGAGCGCGTTCCACAGTGGAAGCGCAGCTACACTAAAAGATCTTTCACCAAAAGGTTTTCCCTGCTGGATGTAACAGAATAGTGCCTGAATTAGAGCGCAATGAATAGCTTGCATGCTTTCTTATATTAAGTAAATCGCTAATATAAGGTGGTTCCTGACAGGGCTCGAAATTAATTTTTTTGCCCAGGTGCCAGCTGGCGACTAATGGGAAAAATTTGGTCGCCAGATCACAAACTTTGGTCGCCAACTTACTTAATATATGACTTACGTAAGAACATGATTTTAAATGTTACTTTGCATGCAAGGAAAGTCGTAATTATAAAACACCCAGGAAAAAAAAAACAGCACGAGAAAGACCTCTAAAGCCACTGTTGTTTTCGGCTTTTGTCTGTCGTTTGGTGATGGTGTTCTTTACGGTTATTTTAAATGGACCGAAGTACAGAACATTTTAAGTCCGTGTTTTCCGTAGCAAGGCAAACATGGGTCCTTAAACCTCTTCAAAACGTAGTTATTTATTCTCCTACGGCTTGCGTGGCAAGCAACTTACCTTTATTGCGAGTAAACACAATACTATTGCGGCTCCGCGGTTTCAGTAGCCTCTAGAATCAGAGGAACTTGGTTTCTTAAAGTATTTTCTACCAATATTTGTCTCCACCTATTTTACACCTTGTGTAGTCAATTTTGCAGGTGTCCGCTTTCTAACAGAGGGGACAAGTTCCCCAACCTACTTTCCGTTAAGGGTACAGGTTGCTTTTCGAATTCTTGTCATGACAAATTCTTGTCATGCTTTATTACTCTCTTATCTATCCTTTCCTCACTCACTCAGTATCAAGCTAGTTCCGAGGAGGTCCTTCGGTAATTTGGCTAAATCTCCGTCTCTAGCATTCACAACTGACCATGGATTTAAATTTTCAATTAACCTTCTGGCTGAATCTTTGTCGTCCGGCCGCAAAAAACTCACGTAACAGACAAGAAGCACATGGTGTTTAAGTGCGACCACGCGGTTATCGAAGTAGCGAAGTACATTTTGTGCTATTGATTTATAGTGTGTGAAACCGATTTTCTTGTAGTATTGAGACGTAAGTTTTTCGTGGGAAAGGGAAGGTGAGTCGTGTTCTCGCTACCAATTCCGAATGATTTCATCATATAAAGATTCAAATACAGAAGTTGTCTACTGTTTATCCTGGGTTAAAGACAAAATGTGATTCGCCAGTTGGCGACCAGTTCTGAAAATCTAGTCGCCAGCATTCAATTTTTGGTCGCATTGGCGACCAGTGAGTCGCAATTTCGAGCCCTGAATTCCATACCATTTGGTGCTTTAAAAATTAAAAGCAAAATTGTAAAAATGTATTCTGTAATTAACTGGCAACCCGTGAAATTCTTGCAAAACGGGCGTAATATGGTTATATTTGCGGCTTGAAGTTAGTAACCTAGCTGCTGCGTTCTGTACTCTCTACAGTTTAGTTATTTCACAACCTGGGAGTCCATAAAGAAGTCCAATGCAATAGTCAATTCTGCTAGTGACGAAATCATGCAGAACCATTTCTACATTGTAATTTCTCTCTCCTTAAAAATTTACTTATTCGCTTAATATTGTGGAGGCAGAAAAATGCTGCGCTACAAGACTTGGAAATAAAGCACAAAGTAATTCACGCGCTTTGACCATGGCTCTTATCAAAACTTAACTTAAGGGGGGAGGCATAGGATAGGCATAAGGAGGAGTGTGGCCCAGTGGGTAGGGCATTTGCCTTGATATATTGAGATTGCGGATACTAGACTCGTTTTGACCACCGGTTGGATTTGATCCTGGTAATCCCAGGTTCAACTTTTCAGCTGCACTTGTCATGTGAACTGCCAACTGAAGGTTTTGCCTCTGTTCCTTTGGGATTCTTAACAGTTGTTCTTCTGTTCTATTTACTTCATTGGCCCTGCATAGCCCTTATGGGGGAGTAGTCAAGAAAGTAAGTTGTAAGTATCTGTGTAAGCATGCAACGTGATGACTTAAAGTCCTCTGGAACACAAGAGATAGTGATAAGAAAGCTTAGTCGCTCTCAGTCATAATCCTTGACAAAGTCTAGCTTTTCAAGAAGAGCTCTAAATGCAGACCTGGTTTTGGCATGTTAGATCAATCCTCCTCTTCTCCGAGCCGCAGCCTCTGCACAAGAGCCTAGAGCTGTTAAAGTCATTCTGCAGAGATTTCTACTCTCAGAACACAAAACCAGTTAGCTCTAGATCTCCATTGTGTTTTGTATTTGTTCAGATGTACGGATTGATTTGGCTGACTCAAATGCCAAGTAATGTACAAGATTGCGACGTTCTGGTGATGTTGACATCAGCACTGTGTCATGATCTGGATCATCCTGGGTACAATAATGCTTACCAAGTGAGTAAAGCAAATGTTTGTAACCGCTGTTTGCGTTTTATTCCTATTGAAACTAAAATGGCCCAAGTCAAAGAACTGTTATGAGATCATCCATCAGCGGCATGGCCATGACACGTTGAAAACGGTACGAAGATATGAAAAAGATCTCTCCCGTATGAAGGTAGATTGTGGACAAAATGTTCGACTCGTCGTTTCGTTATGGCGTTTCATCGTTTCCGCACACCGATACTTCTAGTCGAGTCGTTGTTTTCCGAGTTCGACTCGTCGAATTGCCAGTTCGACTCGCCGTTTTCAGAAGTCGACTCATCGCTTCGGGAGTTCGTCTCGTCATCTTGTCAGTTCGATTCGTCGGCTGTCCTCTTCGACTCGTCGTTTTACGAGTTCGACTCGTCACCGACCACATCGGTTCGTCGTCGTTTGTCGTTTTGCCGTTTCGTCGTTTCGTCATGGCGTTTCATCGTTTCGATGTGTCGTTTCATCGTTTCGACTCGTCGACTCAGCAAGGCTATAATTCGACTTACATTACATGAACAGTTACTTGATTCCATGCACTTATACATGAAGTATTGATCCATAACTGCTCCCTACAAACTGCATTGCTTGATCGATGCTCGACTTTTCTGTGTGTCGATCAATCAATCAAGCTTATTTTTTCCATTTCGGTCAATAAATATGAATGCGTGGAGAAAAACTAAGGAATCTTTTATAGGCTTTTACAAATTTGTAGTCCCACTCCCCCTTTAAATGACCTCTACTACAAAATATCTGATTCGGTGTCTGGGAATTGGGATAAGCAAGTAATGACAGCTGTGTATTACATTTAAAGTGAAGTACTAATTAAATGGCAATAAGCAAATATTATTCTGATGGTAAAAACTGTTAAACCTGTTTTTTAAATATATTTTATACTGAAAAAGAGGGCTTGTTTAAAAATGGTGGAATAGCAGTTAACAATGTGTGATACGGTTAACCCATAAAATTATTGAGAGATAACCACCTTCAAGTCAGTGATTTTAGGCTAACCGAAGCGCTATTTTGGCTAACTGGGCGAAATGGTGAAATGGTAAAACGTCACTCCAGTTAGCCTAAACAACACTTTGATTAGCCTAAATAGCGCTTCGGTTAGCCCAAAAATCACTGACTCAAAGGTGGTTAGCTCTCAATAATTGTATGGGTTAGCCATATCACACATTGTCAACTGCCATTCCGCCATTTCGTGTTTTAAACACACCCCTGAAAAAGACTTTTATTTCATGTGAAATGGTGTTCCATATATCAATCACTTCATTTCTTATTGAGCAAACACCCAAATTTGCCCTATTACACTTTTTGGGTAGATTAGTAGACTTCCTTGTACAATGGTTATGAATTCAAGTATTTTCTAACCAGAAACCATTGAAATACACTGGGAATGAATTTGTTGAGGATAAGAAGACATGAAGAAACTGACATTGCCCCTCCCCCCTTAAACGTATTTATTTCCTTGCGAAGTATCATGACAAAAATAAATGCAGGAGGTTTGTTTTGTATTGTTTTATCTGTGTCTTATGCATACAACGTCATCGTCTCCCTTCAGCGGCGGTAACAATTTTGACCAAAGATTGAAACAGAAAGTGCTAACAAGAAAATCTCTAATTTTGTATAATCCAATAAATTCAGTTTTTTGAAAAAGTGTACAAGAGGGAACTTTATATGAGGAAAATGAAACAACTTTCAATGCCTTCTTTTGCAAAGACAATCCGATGATACATCAATGAATATCAACTCCACTTTGAAAAACACAATTCTCCCAATGCAGAATTGGACAATGTTAATAAAAATAACAGTTATGTAAGTGCGATTATTCCATTGTCATATTTAAAATTACAATGCTTACATTACATTCATGTGTATACCAGTGAACTGATATATTGGTTTGGCAAAATTTTAATACATGAGGCTGAATGCCAGCCCTCTATAAAGTGGCCACTTGGCATTTGCCCAATGAATCATGGCTGCTTAATAGTGGCTCAACATATTTCTTTTCTGTACTAGCAAGAGAACTATACTTCTTTATTCGCTACGCGATCCATCATGGCAGACTACGACAACATGCTCTCAATGATCATACAGGACACGTCTGACCAACAAACCCACAGGCCATAGGTTTGACTCTCAATAACTATAGGAGAAACTCAGATATTTTTCAATCCGCCGATTTCTATTTGAGATCCTTTCAGAGAGGGATGGCTATGTTGAAGTCGACACCCAGACTCAATTTCTTAATTTATAGTGCCTGATAAATTTCAATCATTATACCTCTAGTGTTGTTATGTTCCTTGTTTAAATCTTATCTGTAAAGGCTGGTTTTCACCAGCGCATAAGCATAAGCATAAGCCGACATACGCAGACCCAGTAAGATGTTGATAATTAGCGCCTTTTGTTTGTAAAATTTCCAACAAAAGGTGCTAATTGTCAGCATCTTACTGTCTCTGCATATGTCGGCTTATGCTTATGCACTAGCGAAAAATAGCATTAATTGTACTTGTAATAAACAGTTTTGTAAATCCTTTTTTTGTGTACATTGTATTTTGGTCTAGTACCTTATGTTGTCTAATATCACCATATCCTACCTTTCTGTTTTATTTGACTTTTTTGTAATTATGTAATTAATTTATTTATATAAATATTTAATTAGATCTTGATTGACTGGCCCTCCTAGACTAGCACTAGCTATCTGCGGGCTGGTCAATATGTTAAAATGTAAATTTAAAAGGAATAAAGATTGTTCTTGTTGTTTGTTGTTGAATTACACCACTTTTGTGAGCTCTTGGAAATAGCATTCAGCCTCATCTATAAATTTTGTCAAAACCAATATATATCAATTTTACCGGGGTATAGCATTAGAATTCCAAATATGACAATAGAAGAATTCATACTTACATAACATCATCCAATTCTGGGTCGGTTAGAAAACTGTGTTTTTCAAGGTGGAGTTGATATTCAATGATACGTCATCGAATGGTAGAAACACGGAAAAGTCAAGCAATATTTTTTTCTGCAGTTCTATTATTATTAAGGTATTGTTCAAAAGGTTGCATAGGACTAGATAGGGCACTGATAGGAATATCTATGCCTGGAAGAACCCTGCATCCTGTAAACTTGACAACCGCGTTTGTAATGAGTTGTCATCACCACCAAGAACAAGGTGTGTTACTAGATATCCAATCCCATTTCTGCTTTCATGAAAGCGATCATTCACGCGATTCAAGACGAATTCTCTTCAAAGAATCCATTTTTCAGTTGGTAGGGAGCAGTTATGGATCAATACTTCATGTATAAGTGCATGGAATCAAGTAACTGTTCATGTAATGTAAGTCGAATTATAGCCTTGCTGAGTCGACGAGTCGAAACGATGAAACGCCATGACGAAACGACGAAACGGCAAAACAACAAACGACGACGAACCGATGTGGTCGGTGACGAGTCGAACTCGCAAAACGACGAGTCGAAGAGGACAGCCGACGAATCGAACTGACAAGATGACGAGACGAACTCCCGAAGCGATGAGTCGACTTCTGAAAACGGCGAGTCGAACTGGCAATTCGACGAGTCGAACTCGGAAAACAACGACTCGACTAGAAGTATCGGTGTGCGGAAACGATGAAACGCCATAACGAAACGACGAGTCGAACATTTTGTCCACAATCTACCTTCATACTCCCGGTATAACAAAGTGGCACTCGACATTTTGAATTTAAATTTATCTGTAACTGAATAATAATCACTTCTGATGATGGATGTTGTAACATACGAAACGTTAAGTTTATAAAAGTTATGCATTTCAAGCAAATGTTTGTAACCGCTGTTTGCGTTTTATTCCAATTGAGTAAAGCGTTTTTCATCCAGGTGATCTGGTGACGTAATTTGGAGGACTGGGAAGAAAAATTTTAACGCCGTATCCCACGACCGCGCGCGGCCTTAGATGTTGTTTCCAAACTCCCTGCAGTATTTTCATCGCCAAAACTCAACAGATCATTCCGTGTCTACCACATTTCCTGTTACTGAATGAACATTCAAGTAGACCCGACGAGATCTAACCTCGCCTCTGCCATGTTGAATTCGAAAAGAAGGCCGCGCGTGGTTGTGGGATACGGCGTTAACATTTTTCTCCCCAGTCCTGCGAATTACGTCACCAGATCACCTGGATAACAGAGAGAGCTAGCATCACGTTTAGGTGAAACGGCACTGAAACGTCGGCTTTCCGTTTCACGTTTCACGTAAAATGGAGTGAAGCTTGTCACTTAAGCTTCGCGTGATACACGGCAACTTGGAATTGGAGTATTTGGTTGACAAAAAACAAAAACTCGGGGTCTTTTTAAACATTGTTTGTAGAAAAAGACGCTACGTAAAAAATGAAAATAAAAAAAAAAGTGATGAAATATACAATTTTCTGTCAGATTTTGCGAGTTTCGATGAAGCTGTTTTGTGAGTCAACGTGAGTTCATGAAGAAAACTGCGGCAATGAGTCATGACAATCAGGCTACAACCATGAAATCTAAATATTCATTGTTTGACTTACCGGACCATGGTTTTTGGGTTCTTTTTTTCCACAAGCAACTTGTTATGTAGAAGAAAAACGCGAAGAAAATTCCACGTATCCGGCAAACGCGAAAATGCCAACTTTCACGTGGAAACGGCAAACCGCGAAAAATGGCGGGAAAATCGTGGTCACGTGGTCCCGTTGCTCTTCCCGTTTTCCGTTAACGTGATGCTAATCTCTCTGATAATTGGTTTAAACGTTTCTGGGTTTGGAGGGCTCGTTGTCGTTTCTCTTCGCGAAAACCAGGGTGCAATATATCAGTATGTAGTACCCGTCGTCGTGTTTTGGCCGTTGTCGTTTATCGAGGCTCAGCTTGCAAATGCGAAAAGATGAAAAATAAGAGAATTTAACGGTGTTTGTTTTAGACAATTATACATAGCCCTGGTTAGCTACTGAATTGATATTTTCTTGCGTAAGCGTACATGACCGCATGCGAAAACTGTTTTAATCATGGATACGTTTTGCCAAAACACGCCTTTTTGTGCTTTTGCGTTTGAGGCAGTGAAAAAACCGAGCCTTACAGTTCTCGAATAATCACCTACTAGTTGAAGAGCCAAGTTTTCGTCTTTATCGTTTCTTTTAGGTAAATGCGAGAACAGAACTTGCCATAAGATATAACGACATCTCGCCCCTGGAAAACCATCACTGTGCTGTGGCGTTTGATATCATTTCCCAGGTAGGTGATAACGCGCGGAAGAATTGTCCCACACACCGTAAACTTTAACGTTTACAACATCAAGCCAATCTTTTAAGTAAGAGGTCGTGGCTTCAAATCCTAACCACAGGAACAGTTTAATGCGAAAAAGTACCGCGCTTTCTTCAATAACTGGAAATTGAGATACACAAGAACTAAATCAGTTCTAAACAAATTTGCGTGTTGTGCATTGTGTTCTGTAACCTGTACTTCTCTTTTTCTGTGCACAGCCCCAGTGTGACATTCTCAAAAATGTTAGCCGAGATGTCTTTAGGACATTTCGTGAAGGAATGATCAAGTGAGTGCTGGAAAGCGGGAGAGGCCTGACTTGAAGGGGCTATGTCACGGAAACTAATGTAATTTTATGACAATAGCCGTCTAAAACTGTTGAAAAACATAAAAGCAATACAGCAAAAGGAAAGAGAAGCATGGATAGACACAAATGGACAAGATTGAAACGGATTGCATTTGGGTAATCTTGAAAAAAAGTCGGCTCAATGTTTTTCAAGTTTGGCAAATCACGCTTGTGGCAAGAGTCTTTGTTGCTGAGAATCATCTTGTTTGTGATGAAACGACAATTTTATCAGTAGAGCAACTCCACATTACTGTTTTCGAGTTTTAAACTCGTGATTAACTAAAGATTAGATTTCCCCCAAAGACTCTAAAATAACGTGACATAGCCCCTTTAACACTCTGGAATCTCTTTATTTAACATAATGTTTAAAGCTAACGTGAAATTTGCGTTTTTCAAGAAATCATGGCAAAGAAACTTGTCTTATTTTAGCAATTACAGATTTTTTTACCATCGCGCGCGGTGCGATTGGGCGCGTCGCGAATCGCGTCGCGAATCGCTTCGCGCGCGAGGGTGGTAACTTACAGTAAGCCGTCCTCACATTAGGTCTCGATTGTGATCAAATTATAATCGAATTAGGGTTAGTGTTAGGGTTCACATCAACTAATTACAGTTCCTGATTATAACTGGATTATAATTACTTCAAACAACCTCAATGGGGTTGTTTGAAGTAATTACAGTGGGTAATTGAACAGAATGGCGAACACGTGGTGGTATGAGCAGACGAAACTTCTAATCGCTTTATGGAGCGAAGATTTGAAGATTTGGATTTGTCATCTTCTGTTCTCAGAAGCTATCCTTGGTTCTCTCCTCGCCTCAAGCATGGTGATGATGATCGTGGCAGCCACGCGATGCGGCGCCATTTTGTCTCACACTGGGGTGTTACCCTCTTGTATTTGAATGTTCGCAGATGTGAACAGAACCATAATTGAATAAAATTGGATGGAGTATGATAGCCTGAATTATACTACCGTTGATGATAATTAACGTTGAGTGTGAACACGGCTTTACTTTTGAGCGATACTGTAACTTCTCAGAAGAAAGAGACTTGTTTCACGGTTAATCAGAACTATTAATTGGTGCATTAACTGCCTTATTTTTCACTAATTATTGTGTCGGGTTGTAATCGGACAGTTACATCAGCCAATCATATTAAGTGCACTCAGCTTAATCCACCAATCACAGAATTTATCACAATAACCATAGCAACAACCACCTACCCTACCAAACTGGGGATTTTCCAAAATGAACGAATTTGTAACACTAGACAGTGAAAAAGGAATGCATTTGTTTTCTCTGAAATTGTAATCGTTATGATTAATTGGTAACAGGATTAATTGGTAATATGATTACAGACCGAATTGGACAAAACGAAGTCCTATTACCATTATGAATGACATGAAAAGCCCATTATTATTTCAGCTTAGTTTTCTCTTTTTGGTGGTAACACACAGGAAGTCAGCCCAATTCAAATTGGTTTCATTGAATTTGAGCAAACAGCCACTTTTCAGCGCGACGTTTCAGTGACGTTTTCGGTAGTCCACTTGTAGCCGTACCTACCCCACTCTTCCCGATTCTCCTCTCTCTGTGGACCGAGGTTTCGACGACAATCTAGAACAGAGTCACCTTCTGGCGCTATGAAGTCAAACTTAAAGGTCAATTTTTTTGTGTTCTCGTTCGAAACGTCAAGTCTTTCTCATCAAGAGTTGCCTGCGTTGTTCTTGTCTGGATGAGCTTACTTTATCAAGATTTAACAAATTGAAAGAGGTTCAGCGATGTCTGTACGAATATCGTTGTCGATAAGAGTACAGACAAGGGTGAACCACTTTCGATTTGTTTTTTACCACAATATTCAATGCCAAAGAAAGTGTTATTTCACAGCGTGACCAAAATCATGACACAAAGAAGAGCAAGCGTTGTCTATAACGTTTTGTCAATAAGGGGATAACATGACTTTTTTCGGGAATATTGTTTTTTGCGTCTTCGCGCTCGGGCCGCAAATGACACTACAAAGGCGCAAATAAACAATATTCCCGAAAAAGTCATGTCATTATCATTATTATCAATAAACAAGGCCAAAGTTTTAATAATACAATCTAAGGGAATAACGAATTCAAAGTCACTTCAAATCATCATGTAAGTGTTGATTGAACAAGCTATTAAAGAATCAACTCAGTCCAGTGAACTTATTTAAAATTACCGAAAAAATGCGTAAAATCGTCTATAAATCATAGGCATATCACAAAGTTGAAGCAAGAACCAATCAGCTGTAGGGCTGATAATGCATTAGCAGCCCGCTGTCAGTCTTTTGCGGTCCGCTGAGCGTGTTTTGAAGAGGCCGATTTTCTATTTGGCCGCGTATATTGATAATAATATGATTTGGTTTATTTCCCAAAATGAGCGTTCCTGATTGGCTATTACATTGCGTGACAAATTGATGCAAGCAGCCTTGCCTAGACTCCTATCGACAACGGCAAATTAGCCCAATCAGACTGCGAAATTACAAGCAATTGTGGTAAAAATTTTAATGCTCATAAGCTCTTTCTCTGTGTTCTTCAGATGTATTTTGTCGACTGACATGGCAAGGCACAACGAGATCCTCAACAAATTCAAAGACATTTTGGCTGACGGATTTAGCTTTGAGAACGAGGCTCACAAGTCCATGGTGAGTGGAACTTCCACGTAAGGAAGCTGATACCGTCTTATGTAAAAATAACAACGTGTCGTTGATGCTGTAATGGGAAAGGCCTGGTTTTTTCTCCTCAAACGCTAATTGCTTGATTGCTCTCACGTGATGAGACGGCCATGTTCGTGCCTAAACAATAAAAAAATGTGGCTCAAGTTTTGCATAATAATAGAGTCAAATTCCCAAAAGACTTTTTCGCTATTGCTCTTTCCACCAAGATGGCTGCCGTGACGTCAGGTGTAATGAAAGAATACACCTTATTCCAAAATGGCCGTCATTTTAGTATTCTTTTGTTTCTATTTTGTGAAAATCATCGTCGCTTCGGCAGAATTTTGTCGCTGCGATCAGTTGCACGAAAACCAGTTTTCAATTCGTGCGACTGATCGCAGCGATTAAAATTAGCGAAAGCAGCGTCAACGTTGTCGCACCGTGTGTAAACTTCCGGCAACAAGTGGTTTGCGACGAAATATATATGAACCAATGAGCGAGCGTCATATGGTCCGCCATATTGAATTGAAAACTAGTTTACATTTCCCCTCATACGAGATCACTGCGCGTACACGGAACGGGCGTTGATCGACGATCGAGCACAAGCGTTTGTGGGACAGCGGTCGAGGAGTGTAACACGTCTTGTAAGCTACATGTTTTACCAATCCAGAAACAAACGAAAACATTCATTAAAGCTAACCTTACGCCTAAAATTAAAACTCTTGTTTAGGTCTAATTAGGCCTAAGGGTAGCTTTAATGAATGTGTAGGTTCGTTTCTGTATTGATAAAACACGTAGCTTCCAAGACGTGCTACACTTCTCGACCGCGGTCCCATAAACGCGTGTTCTCGATCCTCGATCGACGCCTTCGATATAGCTTCACCCGCACCGAACAGGCGTGGTGTCGCAGCGGCTCGTTTTGCAAGTGGTACACACGGAGCGACTTGTCGCAGAGACCTGCCGCTGCGACTTGTCGCTTAGTGTGTCTCGGCCGATAAACTCCCTAATTTGTTCATGAAGACTCTGATGAAGAGGGTTACTTAAAAAGTCAGAGGTGAAATTACAGAATAGACCTTTTTACCGATACGTTGGCCATTTTGATTTCTATTGTTTCGAAAGACGTTATGGGATGCTCAGGGGGCAAATTAATATGTATTTGCCCCCTGGGCATCCCATAATAGATATTCGAAACAATAGAAATCAAAATGGCCGCCGTATCGGTAGAAGGTCTATTAGTTGTCTGAAATCCCGGGCCATGCATTAGAGGTTTGCCCTTGTAACTACCGCGGCTGCAGCCTGGGACTGAATACCAGGCCTCTCGTGAAGCTTTGTTGACTCAAAGGTTGATTACAGGTGTTGAGACCGTTTGGCAACCCCAGCAGTCAACATCATTCAACAAAATCGAACGGATGTTCAAGCAAATGTTGAAGCCGTACTGCGATTATTTCTCAAAATCGGGGAGTCAGTAGTGCTTAAGGCCTTCCAAAACGAACCGAGGTTAAGTTTTCTTAAATGGTTTGAACCCATGAGTCATATCATATTTAAGTAAAGTACGATCGTCCGGGTGAGTGTAGTCCTGTAAAGGGTTTTTTTTGTGGTGACATTAGGGAGCTTAAGCACGCGCGTTTTTAAGAGGCGGACGGCAACCGGAAGAGGACATTTCGCGTGCCAGGACAGTGGTGTCTCCCAGATTTTTATACCAATCATCTCTAATGGAGAAAATATATTTAGCAATATAAACGTGGTTGTGTAGCGACAAGTTAAAAGGGGAAACGGGTGACTTCCGGTTGCCGTCTGCGTCCGCCTCAAAAATTGACTGACGTTTCGACATCCTGAGAAGAAGTCATCTTCAGAGTCAAATTGTAATTCCCTACACAGAGATTTTACTAAATACTACTGCAATTAAAACGTTTTGTGCCGTTGTAGACTGTTGTGTCTTCACTTTTCAGCTGATGCAGATCATGATAAAGGTTTCTGATGTTTCAAATGAAGCGAGACCAATGGAAGTCGCAGAGCCCTGGCTGGATTGCCTCTTGCAAGAGTTTTTCATTCAGGTTACTATTTTACAACTACTAGAAACATGTTGTTGCTATTTGCAACAAAAGCCTTCCTTTTAGAAATGCGCAAAAGTTTGAACTCTCAAAGGCGTGCAGCATGCCTCACGGGAAATCCTAATGCACGAACTGAGCGTGCTAAATGTAAAATTCTCACGTGGCATTAAATTGCGCTACTCGCGAAGGCGAGTCTGTGCCTGCCTCTTCGATATTAGGAAGCTTTAAGCACGCGCGTTTTTGAGACGCGGACGGCAACCGGAAGTGAGCTGTTTTTACGCAACCACATTTTACATTGCTAAGTATCGTTTCTTAATGAGAGATGAAAATTATAAAAATCTGGGGGGCACCACTGTCCTTGCACGCGAAATGTTTTCTTCCGGTTGCCGTCCGCATCAAAAAACCGCGCGTGCTCAAGCTCCCCATTTTTTGGGGGGAGGTGGGTGGCTTTTCTCGGTGTTAAGTTATGCAACTGGCGAGAAGTTGGTCAAACCTGTGTAGTCATGTCGTCATGTTTCTGTCCTTAGACAAAAAATATCTTTTGTTTCCATTGAAAAGCGTGGCTGCTGATCAGGTGATTGAACACCGAGATTTATTGTCAAGATCAGCAAAATTTGCGAGTGAAGGAAAAAAAACAAGTCACCTTTGTCAAGCGCAGGGAAACATGTCGCCAGTTATCAGCTGGTGTCAGGTTGTTTTTCCGGTTAAAATGTAACATTTTATTGTTTTTAGAGTGACGTAGAAAAGCTGGAGGGATTACCCGTTGCTCCATTTATGGATAGAGACAAGGTTAGTTCTCTTTCCCGTTATAATCATCCCGACAGTGGGGCTTTCAATTTGAATTCGGACCTCCCGATGGTGTTTCGGGCTCGAAAAGCCATTTACGAAATTGCCCGGCATCCGCTTGTCTTGATAAGCTGGTCTTTCACATGTTTTCAAGATATCAGAAAACGAAATGATTCTTAAGTTTGATGACCTAAAATCTCTTCGTTCTTAAGATACAGAGGGAATTTTGACACCCGAAAAAAGCCCGAAAATTTGCGGGACTTTCGAGAAACGGGTGGACCCTCGGGAACCAAAACCAACGAAATATCCTTGACCAATCAAATGACCCAATAACAATGCAAGGCAGAGACACGCTGGCGGCTTCTAAGCGCGGGAAAAGGTGTGCGAGCAGCTCACATTGGGTTTGGCAGTGAGCTGTAGAGGGCAGTAGGGCAGGCACAGTCTTGAGATCTCTCTCCCTCCTTCCGCCAAATTCTCCCGGATTCGATTCCTGGATTCGGCATCACATGTGGGTTGGTTCTGGGGGTAGATGACTCTGCTTCCAGAGGCCTTCTCCAGATGCTCCGGCTATCCCCTCTCTTAAAAAATCAACGTGTCAGTTGCCGTGCGTAAATTTAATTTCAATTGATTTTCTAACTTCTCAATAACGTGCAATCCTGGTCAAAAGACTTTAGGACACTTGTCAAATTCGGACGAAAAGTAGAGAATTTACTGTGCATGCTTCCATCGTTCTATGAGCAACGCGTGTTTTTCTTTCGCTGCCTTTTTCGCGCCCCCTTTTCACCAAACACTGATGAAACATTCGAGCGACCGTGAAAATCAAATCAACATTGTAATGGGGGGGGGGGAAGCGGGAATTGTCCTAACAGTTTTTACCAGGATTGTCGTTACGAATTGTGCAAGAACAAAAGAACAGAGTCGAGGTTCGAGGAAAAAATTCGATCATTGTTTTGTTAAAAATAAAGGAAAATTCAAATTCTTCCACTGAATACTCTGTCACCTGTACGAGATCGAGACCTAAAAAAGGGATTTTTGTGTGAGGATTTAAAGCCTATTTGTAAGCTAAGTAGTGCAAAACGAATGTTATCGCTAAGTGAATACTATTTGAAACTCGCTTGAAAAATTGGCTTTGAATTGGTCCTTATTTGCAGATATTATTTCAAGTTTTCATTTCCACAGGTCACGAAACCTTCAGCGCAGATTGGCTTCATTCAGTTTGTCCTAATACCTCTTTTTGAAGCTCTCGAACAGCTGTTTCCTGTTCTTGAGGTGTGTTCAGTTATCATTTAGACAATATTCTTTATTTTGTATGCGTAGCTCATTTAGTGAATGGGTGGTATTCGTATTCAGAGCTAAAGGTCACCACTTGGTAGACCCAAAAGGGAGTTTAAGACGCGCCGACGGCCGCGGTATTGACTTTGCCACAACCATATCTGGTAAATCACGTGACTGACAGAAAATGCCTAAAAACTCAGTGAGTCAACTATGTTTTTCACAAATGCTTAACGCAACACTTTGAGAACATCTTAACAAAATCTGTAGCATGAATTTTTAAAAAAGTTATTTCTAAAAAAAAATTATGATGTCATATGGCCCTCCTTTGATACACTTTTCAAAATATCAGTTACATTTTTTTTGTCCAAATATAAATTCCATGCTACAGTATATGAAAAATGATGAGACGGTTCCCATCCGGTGAAAAAATGGCCTCTTCCTTTCGTTTCCTGAGAGTTTTTTCATGTTTTTCACTGAAACGCGCGACAGAGAACTGGGACTAGTTATGCACTTTCTGATTGAAGTGATGTCAGATTTCTATTGAAAAAGTGACTTTAAAAAATCATCCATGCAACCTTTTCGTAGGGCTCTTGACTAAAAAAGCTTCCGGTTAGGCTTAGCAATCATTGTCTTTCTGTAGTTAAGTGCCACACCTGTTAAAATGTCTCTACTTTGACTTATTTTCTAAATGTTGAGCGTCCGTTGATACTCGGAGACGACGGAGCTACAGTTGAAAAATGACTTAACCATTGACCCTTTCAGGAACCACTTGTAGCGCCAGTTCGGAAAGCTTTAAGTTATTACACCCACATGGGCAAGACAATGGGGCAGGAACTAAAGAAAGAACGAGAGAAGAAACACTCGAGAGAGGAAAACCAAGAAAAGGTCAGATCTTAACAATACCCTAAGGCATAGCTTAGCCCGACTAAGCGAGCGAATCTTAAGCTACTAGAAACGTAAGGGGAACCTCCTTTCCGAGTAGTGAATAATTTCAAACCGATCAAAATAATGTTTGCAATCAAATTTGATCGACAGTTTCCTTCAAAAGTGTTTGTACCGGAAAAAATAATTTTAGAATCACT
Organism: Montipora foliosa; assembly: GCF_036669935.1. NCBI lineage: Eukaryota > Metazoa > Cnidaria > Anthozoa > Scleractinia > Acroporidae > Montipora > Montipora foliosa. The sequence continues at coordinate 62,987,058 of NC_090871.1, read as the reverse complement.
TAATTTCACTTTCCAATTTCCCAGACGCCGCCATCTTGAATAATTGTGACGTGTAATGGTTGCCATTATAGACGGAATGCATAAATGGCGGCCAAAAATGTATTCTTTTGTTTATGTGCTAATTAGACTAACCAGCCTCGATCTCAAGAAACATTTCTTTTGTATTTTGTCCATGCAAACGAGGCTAGTGAGTCCAATTAGCACATAAATAAAAGAATATTTTTTGGCCGCCATTTATGCATTCGGTCTATTGTTTTCACGCAAAGAGCTTTAATTTTGTAACAATAGGGCAAACCACGACACGTCACAATTATCCAAGATGGCGGCGCTCGGCAAATTTGGAAACCAAAACAGGCGTTTTTGAATTTCATTTATTTTGGACACGAATGCTTTCATTGCAAAAAGTTCGAACAATTTTTATTGTGAACATTATGTTCTGTGGTTTAAAGTTATTGTCTTGTTTTATTGGAGGTTCCCTTTAAATTCCAGCTTCCTTACTGATTAAACCGAGCTTCCACAGGATTCTTAGCCTTTAAGTTTGACTTGGACTTTTTGTTTTCCCTCTTCATAACATTACATTGTTCAGACTTTTTGGACGGTCAAAATTCAAACTTCAGTTGGTATTTAATTGCGGATTAGTTTTAACTAATCCAATATTGTTTCAAATCTCTGAGACTCCGAGAAGCCTGAAGTACGGACTCGAAGTTCTCTACTCTAG
>NC_090871.1:62966340-62981340 GCF_036669935.1 Montipora foliosa | reverse complement strand
TATCAAACACCAATTTTTGCTGAAAAAGATTCGGTCATTTTTGTGACATAAAAAGTTGCCGTGGCAACAGGAAAGCCTTGCAAAAACACCCCATATTTTGGCTTTAGCTGCTCATATCTGTAAAACGAACTCTGTGATCCTCATTTTCTTATTTCAGTATGCCAGAATGAAACTTTCTGCAAAGTTTAAAGAAAATCTGTAGAGCGGATTGAGAGCCACCTTAAATAACTGAAAATTTAAGGAGCTCTGAATCCGCTCCTCGGAAGTTTCTTTAACTTTTGAGAGAGTTTCATCTTGGCCTGCTAATCACATCTGTGCAATAAGAAAGTGGGGTCACCAAGTTCGTTTTTCAGGTATGAGCAACTAAAGCCAAAATATAGGCTGTTTTTGTAGGGCTTTCCTGTTGCCATGGTAACTTGTTACGTCACAAAAAGGACTACATCTTGTTCAGCAATAGTCATTGTTTCACTTGGTACCATAACATTGGTGTTACGTGATAAAGTGTTGTAGTGTCAATCCTTCTAATAACAAGGTCTCTTGAAAGTGTAGAAACCGGTTTCAGCCACCTAGACTGAGAAGACTACCCTTTTTACTTGTTTTGAAGAGAAGTGTAAAATAATCATTAATTAATTCCTCGAAAGGTCTTCCTTTTGACGCTGCAGAGCGAATGCTAGTACACAAAACACAATCTAGTATAGTCGCGGGGTGTAAAGAAGCATCCACAAGCATGGTAGTTTCGTAGTTTTATGTTGAATAACTAGACAGGATGTAAGGAGAATTTGTAACGATACGACATTCCTCAAAAATCTATCGTAATACAGAAGTTCAAAGTTTAGTTCGCAATTGCTATGAAAAACACGAGGTGGTGCCCAGTTCTCGAGAATCAAGGGCCTAAACTGGCGCGAATCAATTTTCATTTGTTTCCAATGTTGGAGATAAGTTAAGGCTATTGCGCCTTGATGACTGTAGGAAATAGAGGCATCGAACTTATTTATTTGATCGAATTTGTATCAAGTATTTTAATAACCTTTTACTGCTCTGGGGATTTTTCTCGCATTGTAGGGGGAAGTGGTTGGGGGATCTCCAGAGCTCATTTTTCCGGAACACTTCGCTCAAACGAGATCGCTTGCCACGCTGGATAAACACAGCTAAATATTTGCAGCAGTTACCTGCAATATTCCACGCTGTGGGTTATTCCATCGAGAAACGACACCGAAGACTCAAGAATTTGAGGACACCTTGCCTCCATTGATGCCAGGGACGGATCATTCCTTCGGGACGAACTTAAGTAAAAGACGGAGGTTCTTCTGAAGTTCCGTCTGTGTAGAAATAACTAGAAATACGTGCAAAGAGACCAATCACCATTCCAGACGAACAATCACAATAATTCGTCCATCAAGAACTTTCGGATGATTTCCAGTTTGTGCTAAGTTTGAAAGGTGCTATCAATTTTTATATGGGGGGAAAACTTCCCGGATTTTGTCTTTAATTGAACCAGTAATAGAGTCATCGAAACAAAGGGAAACGTTTCCATGGAAACGGTCGACTTCCTTAGTATTGACTTGATACACCAATATGGGCCCAAGGCTGCTGCCTAACGGTCGGCTGGTTGCCTCGGGCGCCTTATTAGGGAGTTTAAGAAACAACAAAAAGCAGTAATATTATTGGTTAAAGAACCAAAAAGATCATGCTGCACGTGCGGCACGCATTTTTTAACATTTCTCTCCTGTACTCGTCAAAACTACTACGTGAAATGACCAAATTCGAGGTTTTGACGACATCGTGGACAAACTACCGTGAATCTTTCAGTCTTGCTCTTTACTTCAAATCCGTTCGTACCAATCCAGTTGTAGGACACTTCGCACATATTTTATAATATAAACAAGATTGAATAAACCCAAAATACTTAGAATAGCTCAAACGTATATTTTGAAGTGACGTTTTCGTCCCCGTAGGCGCCGTGGTTTCTTAAACTCCCAACTTGCGAGCACGGGCGACGAAATTTCTGAACTAGTAACCCGAACGGGCGCCTTAACTTGATTCATCCTGACTTTCTTGTAAATTTGATCCCAACTGGAATTAATTAATTCTGGGCTCTTAAGAAAATGACTCGGGCTACTAAGTTTAGCACATAGCCGAAAATAGTCTTCACCTTTTGGCAGCAATTGAGGGCGCGATCCATTTAGGTAAAAAAAAACCCGGAATATTTGCTTCAAGCGATAATTGGAGGGGTGCCTGAACCCGTTCTAATTACTCCGTTTGGAACTTGGCCAACGGACAAGAAAAGAACACTCCTAAACGATACTAGCCAGAAAATACTTAAAAATTGGTAACTCCAACGTCAATTAGCCCTTATTTTCATCGTTCTTGCTTTAATCTATGGACTCTTAAAATAATGTGTCCACAGCTTGACAGACGACAGTGTCACGGTACTAGCATTACATTTCTATTTTAGTTGGTGTGAATACAATGAGAGTACATGAAGACGGACGTTTGTAAAATGTATCTATTTATTGCTTTTGTGGTTTATTACTGTAGAGAAGAAAAATTGCTTTTTATGAACATAGTAAAGAGTTAAGGATAAAGAGTTGTTCAGTGTCATTTTCATGTTTTCATCTGGTGAAACGGTCTGTGCCCAACTAAACCCTCTCCACCGACACCGAGGAAGAATAAAAAACCTTTCCTCCGCTCTCACGCTTTTTTAATTGTATGTTTTCACTCTTGTGACCAGCAGCCGTATTTGCATACTAAAACAAAAGGAATGATTTTAATAAAAATAGAGTTCAATTTCCAAAAGAATATTTCACTCCTCAAACATGGCCGTAGATTTGCCACAAGTCGACCTCACGACAATCCCAGGAGAAAATGTTTTGGCGAGCGAAGCGTGATTTTTCGGATTCGAAGCGGATGAGCGAGCGACGAAGTCAACATGAGACGAAGGACTTTTCGAAAGTCTAACATGGCAGCTGTTCCTTTGTTTCACTCCTCCAATATGGCCGTCATGACGTTATGTGAAAAAACAATTAATGAAGTTTTAAGGGGCACACTGTCATGAGCTGCGCATGCTCGAGTTTGTTTGCTCTCGAGCCCATGGAAAATTCTAGCCGCCATCATGGATTCACGCGTGAGTCACGTATGTTTGCCGGAGTTTCTCCTTTGTCCACCATGGCCCTCTCCAGTGGACACCATTTTGAATTTGTCGATTCAATTTGAAAAAAGTTAACCTAACACTTTTCAAGTTTTCACAAGACGCTAGCGCATGCGCTTCTCGTGACAGTTCCCCTTTAAGTGGGGAAGAATGGTGTTTCGCATTTTCATTAGTTTCAGAGATATCTGTCTTCACGTTTTGCAAATTAACGTGCAAAGTGATGACGTGTTCCATTAGAGTCAAGTCACTATATTATGCAAGAGTAGAAATATAAGGATTTGGATGGGGAAAGGAAAGGAACTTTATTTGTCTAGTCGTTCTAGCGCTGGAGCTAGTCAGTTGGTGACACTTTAAACTGAAATCAACGCAAAACGGTTTTTCTCAAAATTCAAAAGATATGAGAAATAAAAATAGCTTTCCTTGCTTCAGTCTTGTGTGTGTTTGGTACGGTCCCTGGGTCGATTAAAAGCGATTTAGGGGGTTTGTGCTTCATCTTCTTTTGCCTCTAAATATTCTTTCTCAAGGTTGGGGACCGAGACGAAGCCGCCGAACGGAATCACCGAAAAGGAAAAGGCCCATAAATTCGCTCCCAAGGCTTCCATCGCCTCGAAATTCCACGTAGATCACGGACGATACCTCCGATACCCATTCGTCTTCTTCATTCGAGCCGCTTGTACTACACTGAGAAGGAATTAAGGGCCGCCAAACCCTGCAAATATTTGCTTCGAGAGCCATGCGATGAGGCTTTATTCAAAAAACGCTTAACCGAAACCGTTGGAAGATCGCTTAGCGACACGCGATTCAATGGTGACCAATCGTAAGTCTTAGGCCGGGTCACTAAACGATCTTCCAAGACACACAAGACTGAGGCCACAGAGGAGGAGCGTTGCGTGACGATACTAAAAACGGCTGCGAGGGAGACTGGACCGAGACGAAGGTCCATCCATAAACACGCACAAAAAGAAGTCAAGCGGAGTCATAAGCTCGACGGAATCGGAGTCGGAAGAATCAGAACGTTCCCATTTTCTTTCGACTCCGCTTATGACTCCGTCGCTTATGATCCAGTGAAAACTAGATTGTCGGAGTCGGAAGCAGAAGCGGAAGAACCAACCAATCACAATGCTTAGAATCGAGGATTGTGATTGGTTTGTTCGTCTGCTTCTGCTTCCGACTCTGCACTGCGATTCTGTTTACGACTACGACGCTATTTAAAACCAGCCTGTAAGGCACATGAAGGAGACCAAAACAGCAGTGACTACGTGCTGAAGGTAAAGATAACCCACGAAATCATAGAAAAACGACGAAGGATCGTTCAACGAGAACGCAAGTAACCAGGGAGAGCATCACAGTCCTCAGAGGAAAGTTGCAAATAAGAGGGTTGTATTAGCGTTTTCGTCAGTGCTGTTTTGGAGTCGTGGCGTCTATTTTTAATTTACTGTAAACGTAAGCAAATTCAGCCTTTTGGCTGTAAGGTTTCAAGTGCAATAAACTATCTATCTGTACTTTGTGAAAAGAGGTTTCTTCCTGTCAGCCGTGAAGTCGTGGGGGAAATCTGACACCGTGCAACTCAAAAAAAGATAGCAAACATAAAATGATTGAGAGGAAGGCCTCCTCTGGAATAGCAAAGACCAGATCCCAGCAGCTCAATGGTTGGATTACTTTATCCGGTGGGTAAGTCACTAATCTCTACGAAGATTTCAGTATTTGCCCTAGTAACTGTGCATATGCACACTCTAAGCACAATTCGTTAGAAGGTGTGTGAGAAATCTTCGCCGGAAACGTTTTACGTGAAGTAAATTGTAAAGATGGCCGGGTTTTTACAGTGACGTCATCAAATTCTAAAGTCAAAACCGCAAGGTGTTTTGAATTTTTATCAATCGGAGGTTGAAGATCAACTATAAATAAATCTTTTTTCAAGTTTCCAGTTCCATGACGTCGTTCATCTCGAAAATGCAGCATTTTGAATTTCCGAATTGTCACCTTGCGTGACACCATAACGACACAAAGGTACTCGGCGGTCTGAGCGATTCAAGTACATTAGGTGTGTTCATACACCGGCACTTTATCTCATGAGCGAAAAGTGATCGTTTTCATCGCTAAGTTAATTCCGGATGTTCTTCAGTGTGGATTTCTGGCCGCCGGTGCACCAACATGGCGGCGCCATGGCGGCGTAACTCTATAAAGTTGGGTGAAACGCTTCCACAAATAACTCCGACAGGATATACCGCACAGGCCTGAGAACTGGTGAAAATTGCAAAAATAACTTGAAGACCTGAAATCGCCAAACAACGTCAATTTCAACTCCCCACGCAAGAGGAACTAACTTAGGTATACACAATTTTTCCATGCGATGCGAAAATTTCACCGTGTTTGCAAACGAGCGAATTTCTCTAGGACCTTAGAAAATAACATTCTTCCACCACTGCCCTCCTCAGATGATGGTCTTAATGCGTGCATGCCTCATACTTTTTTTTCCCACACTAATCAGAATTCAGTCACTAGGTAAGTACCAGGTAATTGACAGTCAAGAGGTAAGCATGTGCATTTTTGAGATGTGGAACAAAACCGGAAGTGAGCAGTTTTAACTTGTCTTCACGCAACCACATTACATAATTTACATTGCTAAGTATCTTTTCTCCATTAGAGATGATTAGTATAAAAACCTGGGAAGATACCACTGTCCTGCCACGCTAAATGTTCCGTTCCGGTTTCCGTCCACGTTTCAAAAACGCCCGCGCTTTCGTAAACTCCCTATCTTGTAAACACCTGAAAATTCAGGTGCGAGGATCACTTGACTCTTTTGACTATTGGAACCCGCAATTCAAATACATACATTTATTTCATTCAAGAACATTAAGTCGCGGTACGTTTTGGCCAGCATATCAGTAAAATTGAAAATACACATTCACTTCATCCGTGATCGAGTGACACGAATAACAATCCTAACGTCATGAAATATTCACTTTTCAGTTTGAAAAAGACAGAAATCATGCAGAAATTCAACACCTTGAAATGCAATAAACGAAGCTCTCTGTGTTCGGAGTTCAGTTGTTCGGTCTTTTGACTCGACTGGTGGGAGACTCACTTCTCTTGCTGCTTGAGTACCTGGTAACAGCTTTCGTTCCTTCGCTGATTGCGTGCTTGGCCAGCTCATCGGGTAGAAGCAGTCTAACGGCAGTAAAAATCTCGCGCGAACCAATAGTTGACAGTTTGCTGTACTTGGCTAAGCGAGAAGCTTCACGGGCAACACGTTCGAAGATGTCGTTGACGAAGGAGTTCATGATATCCATAGCTTTACGGGAAATCGTAGCGTCAGGATGGACTTCTTTCAGTACTTTGAGGAGAAAATGTGAGTAAGAAGTGTAATTCCTCTTCGACGTTCGATTTCTCTTGCCGGCCACAGAGCTAGCCGTCCCCGCTGCTACTTTGGTTTCAGTTTTAGTAACCTTTGACACCTTCGGTTTCACGCTTCGACTTCGCGCCATTTCTTATCAACCCCACGAACACAAAGCACCAAGCCGTGATATTTATACTGTGTAACCCAGCCGCATCAAATTACCGAGGATCCAAATTACTAGACTATGATTGGTGTTTTCACGCGCGGTCAAGGTCAAAACTAGACTTGCGATTGGTGAATTTCGATCCTTGTCAATTTAAGAAAATCCTCAACCTACACTGAGGGAACTGAGGGTGTTTCCCATTATGCCTGACCATCACGTCCGAGACCAGTGGAACTAATCAAGAAAAAATGGAACGACATTTTTCATCAAAAGTAAATTTCCAACCGGACCGAAGCGTTCCATTTCCGTTTCGACCGAAATTTCGGTGACATCACAATGAAATGCCCCAGGAAACAAGAACTTCTGTAAATGGCACGGTACGTTTCGGTCGGACCGGACCGACCGGTCAAAGAGAACCACCTCCAGAGGTGGTCCCATATACATGTATTCCTGTCGGACCAAACCGAAACGGACCGTTCCATTTGACTTCAGCCCGAAATTTCCGGAAATTTTGGCTTAATTAATGGAAAGCACCCTGAATTTAGTAGCATCTACGGAGGGCATCTAACCAGAAACCACGACGGGAGAGGCAAACTGCTTTCTTAGGCAAGCAGAGGCAAACAGATTTCTTATAACTAAAACATCATCTAAGAGATTTACATTTTTGGAAGGGATGTGTCTCAAAGGCTTTCGGCTTAATTTGCTCGTCTTCTACTACGATGACTCCTTTTGTATGTCCATCGAGGATGAAAAGCGGCCAAATGTCCTTTTGGCCTGGGTAATCCCCTAATACGTTCGGCATTGACGGAAAACGTTTTACTGGTAAAACGATAGTTTCTCCATGCAGTAAAGTCGAAATCTTGGGCCATCTCGGCGAAAACGAAGTAAAATATATTTTTTTTAAAATACACTTTGGGATTTTCGTAGAGTTCTCAGGTATCAATTGCCAAATAACTATGAAAACGGATTTTGAAATTCTCTCATCGTCTTCTGAAGTCTCCGCCCACACGAAAACATAAGCTTTTTTAAAATGTTGCTTTTTGAAACCGTTTTCAAATCCCTCGGCCGTTTCAGCAGCGTTGTGGGTTATCAAAAACGCACCAAAACGTTTACCTTGTCAGGACGAAACGCTGATAATTGTCTCGAAGTATAAATACCACTTTGCGTCGAACTTTGCAAATGGCAGTAGAGAAAAGTGGAGTATGGAAAAGAAATTTGAAAACCCCCACGCACGCGCAAACACTCACGCATACACGCGCACGACTCGTTTTCAACCAATCTCTTAAGTTCTCCCACAGGCAAACCATCCTCTGCCAGCAGGGGCCGTTGTTCATTGAGATCTGAGCATCGATTGTTATTTATGGAAGAAATACAGATGAACAATACTGTGGCTTTAATTTCTTCCAATATGCAGAATTTAAAGCAAATGATTCAATAAAAGTTTGAAGAAAATATTAACAGAGTCATGACTCAGTCTCAAACAAAGACTCGTAACCAAGCCACAAGCAAAAAGTCGTAACCAAGCGGAAACTCAACGGTCGCCGTGTGGTGTTGTCTTTTTATCGATTCGTTTGGGACACTAACAGAAGCCTGACGTCGCTGGCAGGGCTTCAATTGCGCGGCTAGCGGATTGAGGTGAAAGAAAAACCTTTGCCCTTGAATTCTACGGTGGAACTTTAACCGTGGGAACATTTTAACCAGGCATATTTGACTAAATTTGATGGGGTCCTTGAAATTAAGTGTTCAGCCTATAACCGTTGACAACCGACGACCTGATAAATGGCTTAATTCGCGTCGAATCTGGGAGAAAACCACACAGGAAGGAAGCGACCCACAATGGCAATAAGGCTATGCTTTTTAATTGACAAATGTTTCGCAAAATTATCTTTTATCGGGATTCTCATACAAATCCTTATATTTTTGTTGGCTTTCCTTCACACTGAGCTTGGGGTAACTTTAACTTTATTCATTTATATTGCGCAAGTATCAACTAAAAGTTTTCAAATGCGAGTAAGTGTGGTCTCATCGGCGTTTTGAGATGTTTTAATGTGGATGATAGAGACCTTCCCTTTTTAAACGAACTACTTTAATTTAAAAAGCTCTATTCACACTAAGTTGTAGATTTTCGGAAAAAAAAACGTCAAAGCGTAGAAACCTCGTTTCTGTACGTCTGGGATGCCTGTGGTGCGCCAAACAAAACATCTTTCCTCCCTTTGCGGAAAGAGCCGCATTTATCTCGGTATTGGATCAAATATTTCATCCCCATCTATAAAGTAAACTTCTGATGGTTTTCACTTTATTTTCTTGTAAACGTCTACAAAAAAAATTACACAATCGTAGCTTGCACATACAGCACAAGTTCTGCGATATTAAAAATGAAAGCGATCCACAACGCAACAAACACTGTCAAACTATATCCATGATTTTACTACAAGTAATAAACTGAATTTGATTGCCTCAAACAAGTTGGGAATAAGATGAAATTTTAGAGTATCTCGAAGTATTGAAAACAGTGAGTTTAACTAAACGAGAAAGCGTACGAAGGGCACAGAAGATACTCAAGAAGAGTCAAAAGACGAGAGGAAATTGTCCCAAAAGGAAACGAAAAATTGAGACCCCTAGTCGCGCGAACACCCGACTGATAAACGGACGGACATACATGCAACATTTTACGTCTGATGACTGGACAGTGCTTTCCTGAGGAGCTGGTCTTTTTCCGAAGATTTGCAGAACACCTTAACAACACGAGAATTTACATGACACCAAACAGAGAACAGGTGTTCCGACGTAATATTCAACTTTGTTCAGGGTAAGGGAGCCACATTAAACACGTTCCTGGAGACATCAACGACAGCAGATTTGTTAGCATCTCCAAGTTTCGGCAGAGCAACTGACTTGCTACACCCCCTCACAGTACCAAAAGCGTGCCCTGAAATCATCACTGCAAGAAACAAAAGCTGCGCCGGTGGAGGAGTGTGTGAGGCATCGAATGTGATTGTTGTGACCTAAAGGGGAGGTGAAAAAAAAGTAACGTTACAACAGACCACTTTCATCTGACTCGAGATCGCTTTCGAGTCATCTTGACCAATAATTTGAATAACAGACGAATAATTCCTTAGTATTGCATTGCGCATCCCTACTGCGCACGATTTTCGCGTCATTAGCGCTTGCACATGAGCACGCGCGTGTACAAAACGTACGAGATTTCCCTCAGACTAAGCCCTATAGCAAAATAAATGCTCCTTTTCTCTCAAACGGTGACCCCCGATTTTTTTTCAGGTATTTGCTAAGAACAATCGAATAAAGAACCTATTTGAAGAAGAAAAAAAGTTTGATACTAGAACATGAATTTTTGTGGAAAACAGTTCCGTACTGGGTGTATTTTGGCTAAGGCGAGGACTTCAAGCAAACCACGGAACTGTCCCAAAAAGTGCACTATTCCTACAACCACGCAATCAAAAACGGCGTAAATGAAGCAATGCTGCTTATGTGAATAAAAGAAGCTTTATTTTTCAAAATAAAATTTTGTATCTTTCAAGTAACCAAGACATAATTCTGTATGAAGGTGATTTAAATTTTTAACGCGCAACCAGTAAAAATACCCCATTTTAAGAGCCTGCTGACGCTTAAACAAGCACAGTGACCCCAATTTTTTATTGCATTTTTTTAATGTTCATGCCACGTTTCCAAAAAAGGTGATAGTAGAACAATCTTAAGGGATTACCTTAAAAACGAGTTATTAGGGAGTTTAAGATCTACGACGGCGACGGTCGATGATAACGTCACATCCACAGATACCTTGGCTCTATCATAATTATGTCTTTTACGATTTTTCAGTCTCTTAGGTCCTACAATAAGGGTGAAGTATTCTAAAAATAAACTGGTACGAGGAGCTTCAGAGTGGAAATAGAGAATAAAAGATTCTCTGTTGCATGCTTACGTTGTCGTCAAAACCTCAAATTTGGTGATTTCACGTCGTCGTTATGCGGAGGACCGCTAACTTACTTGCTAAAATCCGTGCTGCACGTGCAGCACGATTATTCATAATCTTTTAACCAATAATATTATTGTTTTGTGGCGTAGTCGTAGTCGTAGTCGTAGTCGTCGTCGCTTCTTTAACTCCCTATTAGGGAGTTAAAAGGGAGTTTAAGCAAAGACGACGGCTACGGCAACGAAAGCTGCAGTCCAAAATATAATAATATAAGTATTTCGCGATTATTCCGTCTTGTTCACACTGTACAATATGGGCGAACTATCCTGTAACTGGAGTGATATGAACAGTTTTAAAGTCAAAACTGAAAATGACTTTTTCATTGTTATATGCTCACGTTGTCGTCAAAACCTAAAATCTGGTGATTTCACGTTGTTGTTTTGTGGAGTACGGCAAAGAAATGCAAAGAAATGCTTAAACTCCCTAAAGCAAAGACGACGGCTACGGCAACGACATCGCCACAAAGCAAGAACATCACTAGTTCAAAACAGCAAAAATACTCGTGCTGCACGTGCAGCACGCATTTTCACGCATTTCTTTGCCGTACTCCACAAGACTAGAGGGAGTTTAAGAAACGAAGACGGCTACGGCAACGACAACGCCAAAAAGCAGTAATATTATTGGTTAAAAGAACCAAAAAGATCGTGCTGCACGTGCGGCACGCATTTTTGAACATTTCTCTCCCGTACTCGTCAAAACTACTACGTAAAATCACCAAATTTAAGGTTTTGACGACAACGTGGACAAACTACGGTGATTCTTTCAGTCTCACTCTTTACTTCAAATCCGTCCGTACCTATCCAGTTTTAGGACACTTCGTTCATACTTAAAGTGCACCTAACCCCAAAATATAATTGTAGCTTGAATAAATCTCCATACTGTTTGAAGTTAATTGGTGAAAGAATTTTTCGATTTGGGTGAATTCTCGATTTTCTACGTCTAGTAGAAGTTGAGAAACATTTTGTTCAAGTCCGCGACCTGGGGCGAGTCGAGCTGTGACGTAGAAAGGAGAACCGCGTGAGAGTGTTTCCCGGTGTTGTTTACTATTTTCACAGCTTTATTCTGTTAGCTTTTGGAATTCTTCTTTTTTTAACAGCACTGAATGAAAAACACACACTCTAAAGTCGTCCGTCCTAAGCCATCTCTTGGAAATGTAGACGTTTTGTTCATCGCCCAGATCAGCTGAACGAACAAAATCTTCACGCTTTAAATGTTCGGAACATAGCACTGAAGATTGCGATGGTTGCCATTTCGCTCGCTTCAGTCGAACAAAATCGACCCATTTCTTCCTTCTTTTCTTGGCTTCTGTACGATCGTCGTTGTAGAATGGCAACTTATGAAGAGAAATACCTTGTTTTAAATTTCTCACGTTGCTGCAACCAGCAGCAATACATCTCTTTGGCATTTTCTGGACTACAACAGTGGACCATATGCGAACTATGTGAACTACGTCAACACACTCGTTCTCCTTTCTACGTCATAGCAACTACTAGCCCCAATCCTCCCGTTACTCGGACTTCAACCAAGATGGCTGCCATTTAGGTGCGATTTTTCAAACTTTGAGGGGCCATAAAAGATACTAGATTTGAGCAAATCTAATAATTTTTTCACCAATGTACTATAAAAAATACGGTAAATCATTTACTCCAACTAAAATTTGGGGGGTTAGGTGCACTTTAATAATATAAACAAGATGGAATAATCATGAAATACTTAGAACAGCTCAAACTTAAATTTTGAAGTGACGTTTTCGTCGCCGTAGCCGTCTTGGTTTCTTAAACTCCCTTAGGGCGCTTAAGCAACGGCGACGGCAACGAGAACGTCATCTCAAAATATAAATTCACGTTATTGTAACCAGTTCGCGACTATTTCAACCTTTTTAATGTGACAAGGATGTGGTAGTTCCTCAAAAATGACACTGGTTTGAACGGCTCTTAATTTAGGGGAAAAATGAAAATTTATCCTCACGTGATGACGTTTTTTCATAAAACCTCAAATTTTGCCATTTCACGTTGTTGTTTTGCAGGCGACAGCAAAGAAATGGACAAAAGTGAAAAATGCACGTGCAGGGCGTGCAAAACTATTGTTGTTTCCCACCAAGAGCTCTTGCAGCTCGGTGGGTACGGCATCTAGCCGGCGGTGTTACAGTGCGGCTCCTGCCTTGAAGTCGGACTTCTAACCATGCAGTTGTCCGTTAGCCCGTTGCCAGGCAACTGACATATGATCGTTACACCAGCAACCTCATCAACAGTTTCCGGAAAAATGAATTTTGATAAAGTTTTGACTTGGTAATTCGATTGTCTGCGCCTCGTTTTATCGCGCGCGTGTTGCGCGTGTAGTCCGCCTCGTGTAAAGGCCTAGCCAAACGCTCGCAACATTTTAACGCAACATCTTACAACATTGTTGCATGATGTTGCGACATGTGTTGAACGGGCTGGCCAAACGCATGCAACATTTTTAACGCAACGCGTCGATGTTTATGTGCCCCAGGCCCCTAGCGCTCAACAAGTGGACCTAGCGCGCATGCTCTGGTGCAAACATGTTGCGTGAACGTGGCCAAACGAGTACAACACCATGCAACATCCAAAATGTTGCACGAAAAATTAGACCGTTTTCAAATTTGACCCAACATCATCCAACATGCTGCAAAATACCGCAACAGAGTGGCCAAACGTATGCAACATGTTGTGCCCAACAATGTTGCAAGATGTTGCGTTGGAAATGTTGCGAGCGTTTGGCCAGGCCTTAATCTCCTGATTAACCATTAAAAAAACAAATTGTGAAGTCACCTGAACCAAGAGTCTTCAGCTTTTCCGTTGTTCGAGTGTCCCAGCATGCTATACTATTGTTTGATTCATCAGCGACAATCACTATTAAAACGTAAAGTGTTTTTTTTAATAGAGCGGTTTTCAATTGAGTGTCGAAAGTAATTAGCGAATTGCTTTGGTTTATGATTACTTCACTCAGTGATTGGTTCAAAGTTCTCGCGCCATTTTTTCAACCAATCAGGGCCCGGTTGTTCGAAAGCCGATTAACTTAATCCAGGATTAGCGTAAACTTTTGTTTCATGTTTTCAACTTTTAGGTGAAAGTTTCTTTTGCTTATTCTTGTTTTTCAAGATTGACTTCTCCTAATGTAAAGTTTTGCCTAATATCAGCGTTGAACAGCATTTGGGGGTAGAAAAATACACTCCTTGGTTAATTTATAATCTGGGATTAGCGTTAATCGGCTTTTGAACAACCGGGCCCAGAAGTGAAACCAAAACCAAAACCAATCGTGGCTCGCGCGTGCACATTTTTCCGCGCTTTGTGTCGGCTGCATGTAATTACTTCGAGTTTTGATTGGTTTACTGGATTGTCTCCGTCCTTTTTGATTGGCCAAAGTAATTAACTTGGTTTTGGTTTTACGACACGTATTTGAAAACCGCTCTATACGAAGTTTAATATATTTGAACTGCGGAATAGAATGAAGTGAAAGTTGGAAACATTATCGCAGTTAGTTGGGCAACTTAAAGTGCACCTAGAATCAAATATTTTTTATCTACAATATTAATCTCCCCACCAAAACATGTTTTACCATTCCAACCATCGCTTTTTATCTGCCGGGCAAGACGCGCAAAGTTATCAAAACTAGCAGTAATTTGGACCCACGACCGTGATGTGAAAGGCATGGGTCTAATCTTGATTTTACGTCACAAACTGTTTTGCAATGCAAAATTTCAGTCTTTGAAAACATGCCTCTCACATCGCGGTCGTGGCTCCAAATAGACCAATTTCGATATATTAAAATTCAGTCCGAAACAAAAGGCATCATCTCGAGGCTCTAGGGAATAAATATAAGGATTTGTATGAGTTTATTCCCCAGAGCCTCGAGATGGTGCCTTTTGTTTCGGACTGGATAATAATATATCGAAATTGGTCTATTACTGCCCGTTCTGCCAAGTTTGCGTGGCTTGCACGGCACAGAAAAAGCGAAATTCTGGGTAACAATGGTGACATATGTTTGCTTTGGATGGGGAGATTTACATTCGGAACGAAAAATATTTGAGTTTCGTTGCGCCTTAAGCCGTTGCAAATTAAGTAAGCTTTAGTTTCTCAACTAACAGTGACGATCTTTCCAACATTCATTTCAAAAAGTAAAGTAGCAACGTTAACAAAAGAAATTAAACGATGTAATCGGAAATCGTTTTTGTTTGATTCATGCTGTGCTTTGAGTGACGAGTGTACCCGTCATTTGAACGGGCAACAATGCAGGGAGATATAAGCACGATTTGTCGCAGACAAGTTGCTGCAATTTAGTTGCACTATTTTGGACATGCAATGCAATCTCGATCTGAATTAAATCTTAACAGTGATCAAATC
>NC_090871.1:62946340-62961340 GCF_036669935.1 Montipora foliosa | reverse complement strand
GAAATATTCCAAAGCTAAATTGTTCGATATAGGGCAAAGTAAAATTTTCAATTGACGCGGTCGATGCCATAGTAGCTGAAGTTGCTAATTGAGTAGGACTCGCCTGCGTCAAAAGCTATTTGCAACCCCCGTTGAATTTCAGAGTTGATACCTTTATTGATCCATCTTTGCTGCAAGATGCATAAAGATTAGCTGCCGAAGAGTATTTTACCTGAAAATCACCAAAAAAGAAATTAATGGTGAAATGGGTTGTTGTAGTGGCAGTAACCCATAACTTGGAGCGAACAGCAGCCCTATATTCCTGTCGCAGCTTTTTCACAGACCGATTTATTTTTAGGTTGAACTTCCCGCGAATAAGACTCCCGCAGGAGCCCAAGGACCAACCTCACAAGAAACTAAGCTGACGTCATAGCGGAAGTGCCTTTGTTTTTTTCGGAAAAGGTACTGTAAAAAAAAAATCGGTCTGTAAAATTGCCGTCTTAGTGTGGGAGTTGTTCGCTCTTAGTCTTGGCCTCCTGGTAGTGGTTAGTGCACTCGTGTAAACCAACATTTCCTGGTTTCTGCGTCACATGTTAGTTAAGTTTAATTGTTGGTTCTCTAATCTGCTCCAAGAGGTTTCCAACTAACACAACCTAACTCTTAAGGATCCTTAAGTGGTGGTGGTGATGATTATGATGATTATTATTATTATTATAATTTTTTATTTATTTTTTTTAATTTGTCATCCCACAGCTAAACTGATTTTTAAAACCTGGTAATGCTCAACTGAATATCAAGTTGCAACCCGCAACCTTAGATGTTCAGTGCATATCTCAAAATCCTAGCCGTTCCAAGGAGGCAGGCCTTTTTGAGGGTTCCACAGTTCAGATTATCGCTGGTCTTAACTAACCAATGGTTGAAATTCTTTGAGATTGTACCCAAAGCCCCTATTACTACGGGAATCATCACTTCACTGCAGCTCCAAATCCTCTCCAATTCCCATTTCCGATCCCGATATTTGTCCACCGTTTCTTTGTCTTTCTCAACAAAACGGGTGTCAAAATAATAATAATAATAATTATTATTATTATTATTATTATTATTATTATTATTATTATTATTATTATTATTATTATTATTATTATTATTATTATTCAAATAATTTGGCCTCAAAGTTAAGAATGGTTAAAGAATGGTTTTAAAGCACTCACCATATTAATGGGCCCCGTGTGATATTCTCGAGGATTCGAGGCAACAAAACACTGGCCAGTTATTGTATCATAGAGACGAACTGCAAGTGAAACATAAAATATTCTTGGGCACAAAATCCGCTCAAAGTTAAAAAGAATATTCTGTTTTGTGACTGTACAATGTCTAAAGTCTCTCAAACCCATGAGAAGTTTGCAGATGAGTGTTGAAACTTATAATTTATGATGATGGCTTGGGATTGTTTTGCTAACTGACTGGCTCAAAAATCTCGCTCCGCATTTTCAGGCTGAATCGCCATTTGCGCGGGAGAATTCTCCCGCGTTTTGAGTCAATATAGGGACCTTTAGATTCTAGGACGAAGACAAGAACGAGTACGAGATTTGACTGGTAGTTTTTAGCGAAAATACTTGGAAAAATTTATGACCCGTACGATTAATCTTACTCTTTGTTAGCAGAATAGGTTGCTCAGTTATTCTTGTTGCTGTTACCTGGGCCTTTTTGCTGATCGAAAAATGCCAAAACTGCTACCCTGTTGTTGACTTGTTTTGACACGACCACATTTTTGCAAAACCTCGTATTAAAATGACGACGGTGTAACGTTTTTCCCGCCAAAATGACGCTGGTTTCAGCGCGCTCACTGTTGTTCTATATGACAATTTCGTACTCGTAGTCGTTCTCGTCCTAGAATCTAAAGCTCTCTAATTTTCATGTAAACTACTTCTTATCCTGATTGATTCATCCCGTTTTTATACCTGTTGTGATTTGCCAGTTTATTACTTTACTTTCTCTCTGATTTCAATCAACTGAAGCTACGGTAATACGAGCAACAAAAACGTCCAACTTGTCTCGCAACATTGTTGCGCTTTTTACATCCCACGCACAACTTGTCTCGCAGCAAAAAAAATGTATCGCAAGCTGCCGCAGCGTGTTGCGGAAAGTAGAGGTCCATTCTAATTTCTGCAACAAAATCAACACATTTTTTTGTTGCGAGACAGGTTCCAGGTTGTGCGTGGGATGTAAAATGCGCACCATCGCTTTTCAATTAGTTTTCGACTAGTTTCACAGCTGCAATGTTGCGAGACAAGTTGGACGTTTTTGTTGCTCGTATTACCGTAGCTTAAAACCCGCCTGAAACTGGTAAGATACCTTCCCTCAGACCAGCCTTATAGTTTGCAATCACTTACTAGTTGGGTGTTCTGTGCCAACAAGAATAAAGTCCCCTGTGGGATGAAAAGACATTGATGTGACGACTTCTGCTTCCTGTGGTAAAAAAAATACCAGAATTTTATTCTTAACGTATCGAGAAGTTAAGTTTGTTTGTTTATTTGTTTATTTATTTGCCATATAAAGGAAGTACAGTAAACACCCGCTTATGAGAACCTAAATTTTTCCAAGTTAGAAATAGGTTCTTGTTAAAATGGTATTTACAGTTGTTTTAGGCTATCTGGGTTCTTAAATAGGTTCTTATTTCCACAAAAGATGTCTACTCCATGATATGGTATGACTGATTTTCTATGATAAGGACGCTGATAACTTTGTATTTCATAACCATGAAAAATAAGTTTTGAACAAGGTCTGTACAGTTAAAGTGCAATTTGTTCCAGCCACCTGACATTTAAAGGCCATTTTCTAAAAGGAGAACATCTTTAATTTTTTAGGCTAACCTGGTTGCTTTGTAAGAGGGGGTTTAAAATGAAATTTTTTGCCTAAAAGGTTCTTAAATTCTAGGTTCTTATAAGCGGGTGTTTACTGTACGACCCAAGAAAGTAAGTAAAAACGTAGCCTGCTTGCTTCTATTGAAAATGGCTCGCGGTCGAAATATAGGGGCTTCGCGGCATCGAAATATCGGGGCTTGGTTACTAGTAACCTTAGCCCTTATATTTCGACCACGCGCCATTTTCAACGGAAGAGCCTGCTTGCAGGCTGGTAAAAACGCGATGAAGAAAAGTTACAGAATTAAATGGCAAGAGAGCTTGCATAACTACAGTCCGCATAGGAGCGGGACACGTTAAATCAGCCTTCAAACTAAGCTTAACTTGTCCACACTCAACCAAAGGATATCAGAAAAAAAAAACTCTTCACGTGTAAAGTAAGAAAAATATCTTCCACAGCATTCCTCATCCTATAGGATAAAAACATGCCTACCTGGATAGATCTGTAGGCCTTTTTCACGGAGGGTTTTGATATGTCAAACAGTTTCACAGTACAATCCTTGCTGCCTGAAGCTAATACCAGTGCACTGGGGTGAAATTCAACAGATGTCACTTCCTGTAACAAAATAATTCATTTCATTCTCTCTCCTAATTTTATGACTTACTGCGATTTTCATAATTCTGCGGAATCTTATCTTCAAACCGAAACGGACAAAACTGCGTTTTGGTTTCCATCAATCTAACCTCAGACGCAAAGCCTAGGTGTTGACCCGAAAACCGCGGATGCCGAAATCAACTGACGCCTGACATAGAGTGGTTTTCAATTGAGTGTCGAAAGTAATTAGTGAATTACTTTGCTTTATGATTACTTCACTCAGTGATTGGTTCAAAGTTCTGGCGCCACTTTTTCAACCAATCAGAAGCGAAACCAAAACCAATCGTGGCTCGCGCGTGCACATTTTCCCGCGCTTTGTGTCGGCTACGTGTAATTACTTCGAGTTTTGATTGGTTTAATTGGATTGTCTCCGTCCTTTTTGATTGGCCAAAGTAATTACTTTGGTTTTGGTTTTACGACACTCATTTGAAAACCGCTCTAACCTACCAATCAGAATCTTTGGTTCCCGCGGTACATCGAAGCCGATGGAAAGTGATGGAATCTGTACGAATCCTTTTACCGAAGAACCTCTAAAGATATCATAGTGGTATTCAAGCTTTAAACTAAACAAAACTCCAATTCACTTTCAAGAGGCGTAGTCGATCTTCCCGGCTATGTTCGTAAATTTGATTGATGGTCCACGTCAAAATTGTGAAAATCGCAGTAAAAGCCAGTTTTGTCTACAGAGTTTTTTCTGGCTATCATTTCGACACAAAAAATTGTGAAGCAGTGACTGTAAAGTGTGGCACCATAGAGGGCCTAAGAACAAATTAAGCTATAATGAAGAGAAAGTGGAACAAAGGAAAGAAATGAAAACACCATGTTTAAATCTTGAATTTGAAATACTATTTCACTGAAAAACTTGATCCATTCCTGAAGTTACTAGAGCTGCTAAAGTGATCACAACAGCTACTGGGCTTTGACCAAAACACCGCAAGCATTCACTTTAACTTTAACAGGCAAGGTCCCCATGATAAGTGGATGAGATTATGTCACTTTTGTGATAGAGCAGATTTTTTCGAATTCTGATCCTAACTTCTGAAATTTAGATAACAAGTACAAACAAGTGTAACATTCGAACAGTATCAGGATTTTCAAAGGAATGCATGTTGCCTGAATGCTGCCCTTCTTGGTGGTTTTTTATTTTCAGTTTCTTTTATTTATTCAGTTAGCCACACACATGTAAAGGATGCACAACACAGCTTGATCAAAAGTTGTTAATTAAATAAACCTTTAAGATAGGTGTGACAAGCAGACCTTTTGAAGCTTGGAGCTTATATTAAATAGGCTTCCTTGGACTAATTATTACATACAGTACATAAATTACATGATAAAGTACAGAGTGAGCAAATAAAACGCAAATTTTAAAACAGTATTAAATCAGTTTTCAGCACGAGAATCCTTCAGTTTGCTTTTAAAAAAACAAAAACAGATGGCGAACTAATTAGTGAAACAGCCACGCAACAAATTCCAGATTTTTTGGTCCTTCATAAAGGATGCTGAACTGCTTAATATTCATTCTACAAAAAAATGAGGTCTGTAATAAGAAGCAAAGGAGTTTCGTATTGGTGAACCTGACAACTAGTTGAAAAGGGATTGCAAAAGCTAATGGGCAGAAGATTATGATGATACAAGTGCGTAAAAGTAGCGATAGAAAAGGAATTTTTGCTATTTATTAAATTTTCAATCTTGGATATTGCATTTCTAGCTTTCTGATTAGTTCACCCAGTCTCCGTTATCAGCTCATATACTGATGACCTAATATGGAAACTGATTGCATCAAGTGTTCCCAAGCTGAAGAATTTGTTGCGTGGGAAGCAAAATTTCCTGGGACACAACATCTGATACGTTAAGAATTTGATGAAAATTTGACAAAACAATATTCCATTTGCGCTTGTTGGATATGAGACTGATTACAGCCAACTAGGAACAACGTGCCTCATTGGCTCACCAAATCATATCCAATGCACGCTCATGGACTAATTGTTAATTGTCAAATATCATACTGAATTGTCATTAACATCTGCATTACCTCCATATGATCATAGAGAGTCCTTATAACAGGATGATTCTCAAGGTTTGTACCCACACCCTGGTCTTGTGATTGGGGCATTGTGTTCTTTGCTACCATTCGCTCGACATCCAACACCTAAAAGCCACACAAGGAATAACTTGTTACACATTTTAAAAAATCCTGCTGACCACTAAAATGTGACAATGAACTCCAACACTTTGTGAATGCAAATTGAACTCATTGACCCCTGGGAGTGAAACATAGTAGATTTTACTCAGTTTAAAGCCAGATGATATTATTAACCAATGGGGAGGGGGGGGGGGGAGGAGTTTGGGGGTTGGAGGGAGGGGGCGTTTAGGAGTCAATGGCTTCACAACCTCTACTTCCACTTAACGCATTTTGAATTCTGCCCTTTGAGTGACGCATCATGGAAAATAGACCATTCTGCCAAAGTCCCTTTTTAACCCATTCAGGATTGGCATACGGCAGGTACAAAACAGAGGTCATTGTTTTACCAATAAAGAAAGTATCCCAAACATTCATAAAAGCTAACCTTAGGCCTAAAGAAAAGTATCCTAAATATTCATAAAAGCTAACCTTTGGCCTAATTAGGCCTAAAGAAACGTTTTTAGGCCTAACGTTAGCTTTTATGAATGTTTAGGATACTTTCTGTATTGGGAAAACAATGACCTGTGACCTGTGTTTTGTCCCTGCCGATTGGCATGATGATACCAAGTACATTTAGGATCAAAAATGTTCCTGCCTTAATTGAAGCATCCACAGAGCCAGTGGCTATCAGCCGACCTAAAATAATACAGTACAACAAAATTAATAAACAAATATTAATAAGGTGTTAAAAGGAAAGGAAAGGAACTTTATTTAAGTGTCTAATCTTCTAGCGCTGTAGAGCACTAATTGGGGACACTGTAAATTGAAATTAACAAGTTAATGCAAATTAAATCAAACGTTGGTTTTTGAGGAGAGGGGAAAACCGGAGTACCTGCAGAAAAACCTCTCGGTGCAGAGTAGAGAACCAACAAACTCAACCCACATATGACGCCGAGTCTGGGAATCGAACCCGGGCCACATTGGTGGGAGGCGAGTGTTCTCACCACTGCGCCATCCCTTACTATTTTCATTTTTTAACGCTTAACAATTATTCGCCAAAGGTGAAGTGATTATCGGTGAATATTCACCGATAATCACTGAGCCTGAGGCGAATAATTGTTTTAGTATAAATACACAGGTGATTATTTCAAAAAAGAGAAAAAAAAAACATTTCAACTCGAAATCATCTTCACTTACAGTGGCAAAACGACCACTGGCAGCCATTTTGTCCGTCGAGGTGATTATCGGCTGATAATCCAAGATAGCGAGATAATGAGAGCGTGCGATTTTGTATAATTACCTGTGTATTTATACTAAAAAGTATTATTCAGACAGGGAAGCCAACGTGTTCCCAGTAGCACTTCACTTGTTCATTGCAGTTTGTTTGGCAGTTGATTTTTGAGAATTTTGATGAAACTTTCCTTACCAAATTGTACTTTTTGAAATGATGAACAAACTTAAAACATAATTTATATATAAGTACATGTACTTGCATTATCTCCTCTACTTGAACCAAAATAATGTAAAGGCATACAATAAACAAATTATTGACCTCAAGTGTTCAGTCTTTACAGGAAAACCTCAAATCTTAGCCTTACTGTACTGTACTGACCTCGCACTGCAAGGTCGCAGTTTGAGATTTTCCCATTAAGACCTCACCCTAGTGTTGACAATATTATTATTAAATTTTGCTCCAGGGCTGTACTGTAAGTTACACATGCTGCAACAATAATCATTGTCCCATTTTGGAAGAATGATAAAATTATCATGATTTCAGACATACCATTTTGGCTAAAGCTTGCTGTTCTACATGGAGCCTTATGAGCTGTCACATAGTAAGTTTCATACATTGCAGCTGGTGGGCTGGTGCCATGATCTGGAAAAAATGAATGATGGCTTTTACCCATAATAATATACAAAGAAAAATTTCTCCTGCAAGAGAAAAGCAGTTTTCTGGTAACATGGGGCAGAACAGAGGTAATTCAGTGCAAAAAAAAAAGAGATACAATCCAAACATTCTGATTGGTCAATAATGGAAGAAACTCACAGATAGCCAATCAAATAAAAGTAGTTTTCTGGTAACATAGGGCAGAACAGAGGTAATTTAGTGCAAAAAAAAAAAAAAGAGGTAAAATCCAAGCATTCTGATTGGTCAATAAATGGAAGAAACTCACAGATAGCCAATCAAATGCGACCCCTGGATGGTGCAACTATTTCCTGATTGCATGACACGAGTGTGTTGCTTCTGCATAATAATAAGGTATCTTGTAATCTCATGATTTTTCTCATTCAATTTGAACTTCACACTCGTATTTTTATCAGACTTCAAATTGCACCAGCCCATACGTTTCACTGGAACACTAAACACTTCATATTTTATCAACAACTCACTAGATACCAAGCTACATTTCTTACATTTCATAAACTTTTAATAACTGGTATGTTCTGCATTGTTTGATTACATTACACATCCCAGCAATGCAATTATCTCTTAATTAAATACTAAGAAATAATACAACATTATTTACATCAGACTTTCTTCATACATATTTTCTTTTAAATTACTTTATTTTACATGTGACTATTGTAAAATATCTTGAAAACCAAGTGAGACAGCATGCAAATACTTGTACCCTGGATGGTGGTATTTAGCACGAATCACAAGCATTTCAAAACAGCACTATGCCATCTTGTCAATAAAAAACAGAGAACAAGGTTTCATTATATTATGTTCTTTACCCTCTGTATCGCATAATTTTTAGCACACAAACACTGTGTGTGTTCAGGCAGTTAACAACGATTCACTAAAGTGGAGGTGGTTGGTGGTGGACATTTCCCTCCCTGTTTCGCAGCTCCGTAGGTAAACCTCCACCACTAACCACCAAGGCGAAAAGTTGTTTTTATATATGCTAAAACAGTGAGATAACATAATTATCACAAAAAGATGATTTTAACCCGATGATTTATTCCTGCAACAATAACACTATTTTCAGGCGCAAATCCAGCGCGAACTGCTTGGAGGTGCACGGCAAAGGATATTCGGAGTTTGAGAAGCCAATAACAGTGCGCCTTCAATGCTATCCACTGTTTTAGTTTTATACTCTTAAGTGGACTATTTTCTGTTTAAAGTTTCCATTCATGACTTCCTACACATTTTTAAGCAGCCTCTTAGCACTTTTGTAAGTTACGCTTGACCAATTTGAAAATCCAAACATGCCCCCACCAGGGGAACTTTCACGGAGGATGATCTCGCTAAAACACCTTCCTTAATCAAAATAAGTATTATTTTTGTAATTTTTATGATTCAATCACTTTCCAATTTCATGAATTTAAAAGATTTGAAATCAATTTTCTTTATGCCACATACATGTACTATCCAAATTGGCCATGTCCAAGTTCATGTCTACCTACTTCAAAGCGAGTGCAAGTGCAGATTTTTTCTTATGAAAATTAGTTTTGATTCATATGTAAAGTAGAATTAATAGACCTCTTTAGCTTGTACGTTTTGTTTTCCCATTTCAGACCACGTGATGTTCTCAAGGGAATTTTCCTTTTGTTTTTTCATAAGTTATGCGTACATATTCACATGCATAGGACGACATTTGAAAGAAAGTTCTCCCTGGAGTAACATCACATGGTCTGAAATGGGAAAACAAAATGTACAAGCTAAAGAGGTCTATTACCATCACAAAAACTTTGCACTTAGACTCGCTTTGAAGAGGAGGCAGACATGAACTCGGAAATGGCTAATTTGTGCTTGGAATTCAGCCACAACGCATCAAAAATTAATGACACAAAAGCAACCCACAGGTCAAAGCTTTGATTCACTACATTCTTTTTAAAATATGGTTTTAGCAAACAAGTTGATAGAAATTAACCACCCAAAAAAGGATTGGTAAGGTGACATTTTGAGACTTAAGGCCAGGCAAATACAGTTAGCTTCAACATCCATTCTAATAGTGATGTTAAAACTGTTCAGGAATCAATGGGTTAACCCATTGACACCCCAAATGCCCTGTAGCCCTTAAATCCATTAAGGACAGTGCCTACTAATTCAAAGGCATTTTTGTGCGGCTTAATGAATATGCAGGAAAGCAGATCTCAACAAGTGTCATTAAACTCCAAAAAGAAAATTGGGGGTAACCACACATTTTTCAAAGATAATTAATTACCAATATTAGCAAAAAGCTTTAAAATTCAAAGCAATGTATGGCACTCCTTTCCAAATTAAAGCTTACCGTAATTATCTCTGAAAAATGCATGGTTACCCCCAATTTTCTTTTTGGATACCAAGAGCCCTTGCTAAGTTCTGCTTTCTCCGCATAAATTTAAACCACACAAAAATGTCCCTGCATTAGTAAGCACTACCGATAGGAAATCCGAATATCTGCAGATGCGCAGAACATATGCGCAATAACAATATATGCACCATCCTTAAATTGATTGAACCATAGTCAGCAGGAAAAACTGGGTGTAGTGCTTTGCCAGGTAAAATGACTAAATAAAAAGTCATTATTTTGACTAAATGTGCACTGTACAAGTCAAAACAGAAAAAATGTTGCATTTTCCAATGTTTCTATTGAAAGTAGTGTGGAAAACGTACCTTTTCTCCATAATAATGATAATATTATTAAAAGACTTAAATACTTCAAATGATAACAAACTTTTTTTTTCCAGCTCAGTAAGGAATCCCTAGGAAATCACTGGAAAATTGCTAAGATTGTTATACTTGTGGACGATTGATTAAATTTCATCCACTCATTACAGGAAAGGTGTCCAACGGCAAGGTTTTTTTTTGTGAAATATTCATTTCTTTTGGTCGCTACATTAAAATTGCCAACAACAGAGCTGGTTTTAAAATGTTGCATACAAGGGAAATGTGACCCATCATAAGCACTGTTATGGAGCTTCAGTTTCGAACAATGGTTTCCAAGTGGTTGTTTAAATGCACTACATATATCTGCCTCCCAACATCCAGTGCTTCATGCTCAGGTGTCCCTTCATGAAGCATCATTGAGCCGTCAATCAAACTGTCAAACGAGAACGTTTGTACCGTTTCAACACCAGAGGATGATTCTCTGGATAGCACACCATTCCTTTCATGGCCAAGCCCTTCCTGAGTAGATTGGTGACCTGGTGTGCCTGTGTGCATTGTTGTCACTTCGTGGCATTCATCATCACCACTTGCAGTATCTGAATATTCCACCTCTTCTGGTCGCGTCTGTTTTTGCGTTAGCTTCTGGCCCTGAGTCAGAGAAGCAATTTTTGAAACCACTAAGTCCGTCTCAGGAACCTCTTTGGCCGGAGAGGCTCCAGCAAACACAGCAGGGGCAATGTTGGGTCTCCTTCCACACTGTCGAATCAAGGCTGGAGGCTTCCCGGCTGATTTGCCAGAATTTGCCTCTGGTTCACTTTGAATACCTGAGCAACAAGGTGGCTGATTATTTGCACTCTTTTCCAGCCCATTTGAATCAGCTTCTGAATCACCTTGCTCAATTTGTTTGAAATCATTTGAAAGACCTTTGAGCAAATACTTCATGCGGTCCTCGTGTTTCTTTCTAGATCGCAGATTCTTGAAAAAGTCACTGACGCACTGTTCTGGAATAGCCAACTGGTTGGCTAGTGTTTGACGCTTGTCCATGGATAAGTACCTGTTGTAGGTGTAATAATCCTCCATAGCAGCTTTAGCCTCTGTGGGAATTATCCGTCTTTTCTTCTTGATCATGTCCTCAGTTAGCCCCTGAAGAACAACAGAAAAGGGAAATCCGACAATATTTCACTTGCAGAAAGACACTACAATAAATTATTTTCAAAACGCCCTAGCCTACCAAACAAAAACTCCAATGTGGGTTATTCTGGAGGCCGTAATTGTTTAATACATTGTACATATACATGTATATGTAAACTATGTTTGTATAAGAGTTACCTCCACTAAACGCTTAAAAGGTTTCAGCAGTGCATGATTGGGGAATACACTATTCATAATCATTCAGCCTCTACCAGTAATTAAACAGGGCTTGAAATTGCAACCAATATAGTCACTTTTGCAACTGAATTTTTTTCCCTTTGTGACTAAAATATTTGGAGAAGTTGCAAATTTGAAACTAGTTTTCACCTTCACTCTTTCGAAATAAAAGCGTAGCCAATTGCAACTATTGCTAAAATAAATAAAGAACTGCAAAACATATTTGGTTTCTCACTGTGATTTTCTTTCACACTGAAGAATGATATAGGGCACATCAGTAGCATAATTTCGCTGTTTTATTGATTATTCCTTAAACTCCAAAAGTTTGGAAGTACGAAATACAAGCAAAAAAGGGAGAAAATCCTAGCGAAATCGAAAAAACTTGATGAAGACACAATGTTGTGTAATACCTAGCGGTCAGACAGACGCAGGCTCATCACAAAAACATTTCTTACACATGTGCCTTAATTTTCACGTACTTCTACTGTAGGCTTCGAAATTGATCCATACTTTCCACAAAAACGTTTTTCTTTTGCTTTATACCAATCATTTACCATATAAGGTCAAACTAAAGTATATGAGCTGATAAACGAGATTGAATAAACCAATCAGAGCATGAGAATTGCATTATCGGAGGTTGAGAATTTAATGATGTTTATCTGGTCGCTTCCTCTTTTTTTCAGAAAGTGTGATTGCTTAACAATTGAATAGAAAAATTTTGAGCTTTTCATCCAAATGCTGTTTACTTCGAGTGTAATTTTTGGATTTCACAGTCCGCCATTACTCACATCCCAAACTGACCGATTGGACTTCAGAGGGTTGGATCTAGGGAAAAGGGTCATCGTTAACTCGCTAGCTTAAAATTTCAGCGTGTAAATACAGCTTATTATAAATGCAAAACACAAGATTAATAGTCTGAAAGCCCGAAACTCCCATGCTGCATATTAATTCAGCCACATACACATGCATTGCATTCTTAAACTATTGAGTCTGTGACATCATTTCTCGTCGATCCAGCTCTTTCAAGATTTTAAAGTTAGTAATGGCGGACCATAAATCAGAAAATTCCAGTTAAAATAAACAGGTGTCTTTCTGAAATCAAGGCTTAAAGCTTGGATCACTGACTGTTTAGTTAACAAAGTTTTGAAATCCAAAGAAAACCAACAATTAATTTTTTGGTCACAGCAGCACTTAAAAAACTCATGAACCTGCATGTAACAGCCTATCAAAACAGTAATACATGCATGAGCTTTATATCCTGATAAACAACAATCCTCGTTAGTATTCTTTATATAAAGAATACTAATAAGGCATAGCTTGTTTTTCTGGTATGCTAATATTCTTCTCTCACAATTTGAACCTTTGCTTTGAGTCCAGAGGGACACGCTTTTTGTGGAATGTTTTTAAGTCGTTCAAAAAACATGTTTCATTGGGTCTAAAAACACGCAGCTGCATCTTGTGTTTTTAAATTCTGATAAAACACTGCTGCTTGTTCTTTAAACATTACTGGTGTGTCATGTCATACCTCATTGAACGGGCTTCAGGATTGGCCAAAAGAACAATAAAACGAACAAAGACAATAATGGATTTAGCACAGAAAACAATAGGGAGTACGACACTATAATTATAGCCAATGAAATATACATTGTAGCATTCAACAAGAGGTTCGACCCTACCCCAACTGGTGTGTAAGATCATGTGGAGTTACTTAGCCTGCAAAGCAGGCGTATTGTTGTTTTGGTAAAAATTATCGGCAGGTATCTTGGATAGCGAGAATAACAGAGGCCTGAGGCGAGTCAAGAAAATTGCACTCAGTGAGAGGAGGACAGGCTGTGTGCTTTCAAAATGGCGGCCCATTACAAACAAGCGTACGCCTCCGAAAAAAACACCTGCTCTGCAGGCTAGAAGTTACTAAGCCAGAGTAAAATCTACAAGTTCTACTGTCAGATGGGGAAGTTTAATTTGCGCGTAAAGCAGGGCTGTGATTTAGAGCCTACATGTACCAAAAGTACCCTTTCCCCCATATATAATTTTTTTTGCTCTGACAACTCTACATGTAGATTCTCCGTTGTTTCCTCCCTCAGCAAAAACCAGCATACAGCTGATTTGAGCTATGCTCCAAGGCCATACATGAACCATATAGCAGCAGCCAGAGGCACCACAGTATGCTTTCAGTTCAACCTTGTTGAGCTGCATCATTGCTGTATTTGCGACGACAACGACTAGCAAGACAGTTTTTATGATCATTAGTCATAAATAGAGAGTCCAGGTGAAGGAAAGGAACCTGAACATATTGCATGAAGGCAAGTCCTTACCCTCCTTTCAGGATAATCATGTTTGCTGTGAATGTGCAACCACTTCATCTACAAAGATGAACTGATGAAGTGTCCCTTGTGTTGTATGCATAAAACAGGATTGAAAGCCTACTGTGCATGCACAAGTTACTTCTGTAGGGAGTATGCAGCCCCAAATCAAGCATGGAGAGCTCTTCCCTACTGACTGCTACTTAAATTAGACACAGAAACAAGTGAACTAATCATTTCTAAGTTGATGACAACAAAAAATACATGAAAAATGCATAATCGTGAAGAAGATTGACTCACCATTTCAATTTGCCGCCGTTTTAACCTCTCCATCTTTAATTCTTCTCCCTTTTGGTAATAAATTCTTAGGCGCTCGGCCTCAGGCTTTAGGAGAAACTGTCGCATGGTATCGAAATTCATCCATCCCTTGTAATTTGTGTGGTCTTGAGGACGGAAGAAGCTTTCTCCGTGTTTAAGCATTTCGGAAAGATATCCTTGTGATTTTCCAAGGACAGCTTTGGCAAAGACCTCTTGGGATACACTGTACTTAACAAGTTCCATTTTCACTTGTTCACAGATACTTTCTGCATCCACAACATCGCCATTCGGGGTAACAAAATTATGCGATGCTTGAATTGGTTTAGCATTGTGCAGCTGGGGAAGGTGCGAAAGCTTCTTATCGGAAGTAATTCTTAAGATGTGTTGCATAACCATGTTAGCAGAAGGTGAGTCCTCTGTTTTGTCTTTAACAGCTTCTTGATCTACTTTTTGAAGTTCAAGATTATTCATGAACATTTCATCTGCAGTGGAGCTTTGCCACTCTCCAGTTGCATCTTTCCCTAAGCAAGCAACGAAATGGAATGAGACCCTACATACTGAATCAGGCTTTCTACGTTTTAGAAGTTTCATTACATACCAGTAATTACATACCAGTAAAATGAGTTTGTTACAAAGTGCTGGTGACAAGTTTTTCCTTGATAAAGTCAGATTCATATTATGTTTATAACACACATAATTCTCACATAATTGCACACTTGCAGTAGGTGGTTGGTTGATGTCAAATAATAATTACGCTTTAAGGTGGCTGCATGATGCAGTTAAATGTGTGAGCTATG
>NC_090871.1:62931340-62941340 GCF_036669935.1 Montipora foliosa | reverse complement strand
CTTTTAAGCCGTCCGCCATAGCGGGCATTGATAAAATGTAAATGGATTAGGAAAATAGCGTGCTCTGAACGATTTCTTCCGAGAGAGTCCGACGAAATTCCGACAGCTGGCGATCGACGTCGGTCGTCATCGCCGATTCACTAAAAAATTAAAATTCTTCTGGGTCGCAAAAATGTAGATCGTCAAAGATGCACAGAGTTATAAAAAGGTGATCTTTTAAAAAAACACGAAAAGTTGTAACTTTTCGTGACATCATTTCATTTCATTCATACATTTTAAATACAGAAATGAGAAATTAAAAAAGTTCAAAACCGAACCAAAGAGACTCGTAAAAATAATCTTGTAATACGTTTATTGGAAAAAGCACGAAAGAACCAAAGTGCTATTTTTGTCCTCGTTATTTGTCCTCAGTTTCCATTCTGAAAGAGTTATGGGATAATCAATAATTTAATTGTTGTAAGTTAGTCCGAAACTGATTCACTGTGACTAGGGTCCATCTTGCTCTGACCCAAAGGAGGCAGTTGTAGGAGTTGCTTCCGTAGCGCTAGAGCCTTGCCTCCTTCGCAGCCGGGAATCACGTAACGCCCTTTGGGGGAGCGTTGCGTGACATCCCAATGAGCGGAAACGGAGGCCTTGCTGTTGCTCCGTTGGCATACAGGTAAAGGTGATCGGCAAAAGTGTATACTTTAGTTTCATTTTCAAAGCATAGCACTTTGGCATACATCATGAACTTAAACAAAATTTAGATGCCTAAAACTATGTGATTTCTCACTCTTACAATTGAATGAATGCAGGAGATAATGAGCTCCTGATGAATGTGAAAACCAACCTCGTTCCCAGAGAACGAGGTTGAATTGGAACGTCGAGACAATAAACTGAACGCAAGACGCTTTTGTTCCAACGTTTCTTCTTTTATGGACGCTTAGGGAAACCCATGTGTCCTCTTGACGTTTTTGTTTTAATACGGGTGTCCATTTTATTTGCATTTGCGTGGTTTCGAACCCAAGCATTGTAATTTATTGTATGTAATTTTAACCCCGTAGTTCTTTTAGGAAGCCAATAGCCCTTTTTCTCTATTTAATTCAACACCCGTAGATTTCTTTCTTGTATATCTTAAGGGTAAATAACGGTGTCTGTCTCTGGCACACGATTAATATGAATCGCGCCTTCTCGTGTAATCAATCTACGCTGTGGTCGGACGGATGTCGACGCATCCATTTCACCAATCGCGAGTTCTTGGTTTTTGGTTGGAGCTTTCTACCATTCCTTTTGTTTATCAAAAAAGCCAGTTCAGGGTTCAGAAATTGAAGAAGCATACATAAAAAATAATAAGAAAAATAGCAAATTTTAAATGCAGTTAACAGGAACAGAAAAATTATGCGCTTCTTATGATCCCAATGAGCGCACTTGATTTTTCCAAAATTCTTAAATATTTGTAAACCAGGAGCCTGTGATCCTTTGCTAACCGTACAAAAAATCAATCAGTATTTTGTCTTTTCAAGTCACATTGCGCGGGCCTTTGATTGCTAGGCATGTAATCTACGGTGATTTTTACCAGTGGTTAGGGCTTTTCCAAGGTGATTTCGGCTTTCCGTTTTTTGATTCTTAATTCCGGCTCCGAATTCCGGATTCTTGTTGTTCCTTATTCCAGATTTTGCACACGCCCTTTTAAATCCATGTCTCTTGCTCTTGAACAGCTATCAAAACACATCAAAATCATCGACATTTGTCAGACAATTGCGTATCTAATGCGACACCGCATCACGTAAACTCTGAAGTACAAATAATTGCCCTTGAGAGATTTTCATAACTTTGTTTCCCAACATCGATTTGCGCGCAAAGTAATTATGGCGAATACCGCGGACGATGCCGCGGGTACGGATGCATTCAGCCGACTTTTCAAAATTACAGAGTTCGACAACCTATTGATCAAGCTCGGAGGCTGGTCGCTTTTTAAGCAAATTCAGTGGTTGCTGCTGTTTCTCGCTGCAGTGCCTCAGGCATGGTACACCTACGCCCCAGCTTTTGCTGCAGCGAAGCCAAAACCCGATCAAGTCGTCTGTCGGAAATCCAGGACTGGAGGAAACAGAGTTTTGTGGAGCATGGCAAAACGGTACTTGCAAAGAGGCGGCGTATAATACGCCCTATACATCCATTGTCACCGAGGTACGGTCCTTCAGTTTAAAAAGGTTGTAATCTTTTCCGCAGATGTTTGGTCAAACAGTCTCGGCTTACACCCAGCTTCAACCAGTGGATTTAAATTAAGTCAAATCTGAGATTTACAGTACCCTTATAAATGATACGTCTTTCACTCAGTTGATAAAACTAAATCAAGTTTTCGTGCCTTCAAACGCAGTAGCTGGAAAGCAGCAACTGACTAGACAACGTACCGGATACAGGCGCTAAACACGGTAATTAGTAAGTTCCGAATCGTTGCTGAGCACACATAAACGCTGTCATATTTTGAGAGCATAGTTTTGGAATATGTTAGCATAGCCATATTTTTTCTCAGCATGATAAGTCGATTGAAGTTGAGAGCGTGGGTCACTGCATAAATGTGTCAATTTTAGACAAGACGCGGCGAGCTTCTCGGAAAACAAACAAAGCTGGTTTGTTTTTCAATGTTTTTGTTTGTGTGATTCTTTTTTCGGCTATTCCATCGTACATCACGTAAACAGCTATGCAAGTTATGTCAAGGTCAAAGCTAAAACACATTCCGCCACATACGGGAACCAGTTTTCAGGGGCACCCAACGACCAATTTGTTGTAAAATGTATTATTATACCCCAGTTAATGAAAATAAATGTTATTAAGGCATTTTCAGATGTTTTTCAGTGTTGCTGGGAAAACACTATCTGTTCCTTTTTCCCAGCAAGACACACAAGAAATTTCCCAGCCAGCTAGATAAAATTGGTTGGTTTCCCAGCCAGCTGA
This sequence comes from Montipora foliosa, assembly GCF_036669935.1. Taxonomy (NCBI): domain Eukaryota; kingdom Metazoa; phylum Cnidaria; class Anthozoa; order Scleractinia; family Acroporidae; genus Montipora; species Montipora foliosa. The sequence continues at coordinate 62,938,406 of NC_090871.1, read as the reverse complement.
TCAAATTTATTTCCCAGCCAGGAATTCCGCGCGCTTTCAAATCCCTCGATCCGAAACGACCGAACAAAAGCGACAAAACCGGGACAAAACAGGTTTATTCTACAAGCGCAATAACTCTGACCAGCCGTCGTATGTTTGTGACTGCTCTCTGGGAGTGGGAAGGGGTTCTTTTTATTTTTTTATTATTTTTTTTATTCGTCCTCAGTCTTGAGAGGTTCTACAGCCAGCTCGGGTTGAAATGCTAGAAAAAGTCAGTAATTCCCAGGCAAAACCTTTATCAATGACAAAATTTCCCAGCCAGCTCATCGAAACACCTGTATTTTTGCCAGCCAGCAAGATTCCTCTGGGGAACAGATAATGTGAGGAACAGATTCGTTGGGTGCCCCTGAGTTTTCTCTTTGGAGGTGCCTGGTCGCTATCATACCATAAATCGGCAAGCGAAGAAGCGCCGAGATCTCCTCGGCTAGCCTGTGCTCGCCGATTTATCTTCGTCTCGGTTCACCGCGGAGCCTAAAACCCAAGGGTTTTCAAGCAATCAACCACGGACGATAATCCTGCCGATGTGTGTCGGATCGATTGGCTTGATGTGATCGCCGTAATTGCAAGTCAAAAAACTAAATATTTTGGGCAAGAGCCGATACAACGTAGATTTGATTTAGTATTGTATTATATTTCGGCCGGGAAACCAGCCTTTTTCAAGTACAATGGGAGTACCTGAGGAAGGCAGGTTTGGCCAACTGAAATATAGTACGTTACTAAATCAAATCTACGTTGTATCGGCTCTTGCCCAAAATATTTACCTAATCCCAGGTGGAGCGGAGCTACAAGGTTCGAAGAAAGTTCGAAACTAACTGAATAAAAAAATTAAAAGTTCCTCGCAGAGAAAAAATTCCCGCCAAAAGGTGGTCAAGCATACTCAGCAGATTATACATTTTTTTCCTTTTAAGTGGGACATTTTGTGCGACGACGCCAAGAAATACGTTCCCCTTACGAAGACCATATTCTACGCTGGCAAGTTGTTTGGGGCATACTTCTTTGGTTGGGTATCCGACAGATATGGACGAAGAGTGACTCTTCTCATTACAATGCTTATCCAGTTTGTTGTATCCCTTCTTGACAGTTTTTCCGTGAACTTCGTCATGTACGTGGTACTGAGAGTTCCACTTGGAATTTGCAGCTGAGGTGAGTGCTACAATATGTTGGATAAACTACTAAGTGAGTAGACTGCTGGCCGTCCCTTCCTGTAAGAACATCAGTGACACACTCGGCTATCGCCTCGTGTGCCATTTTTTTGTTCTTACCACATTTTGACGCCATCTGTGATCTATTACTGAACAGACGCACGGCAACGTGGAATCTATTTGTTAAATAGAACGCGTCCCTTGGGAGGTTCAGCACGCCCACTGTTGTAAAAGCCAATCAAAACAAAGCTATCTCAGCCTCAAGGGAAATAGCACTTCACATTACAATCTAATCAGTTAAGTCTGGCAAATATAGACGAGAGATTACCCAACCTCGTTTCAAGAAGGCAGATAAGCGAGACCCTGTTAACGAGGTTGGAGATAACCATTTTCATTTTTTTCATGTCATTTACAGGATGCTTGATCGCTGGATTTCTTCTCATGACTGAAATGGCGACTCCTCAGACGTTGGAGACGTTGGGCAAACTGTTTGTCCCAGGTGGCCTACGGGGTTGGTATTGCTGTGCAAGCTTTGATTGCGTAATTCATTCGTGGCTGGAAACCTTTCAGCTTGGTCATAACCCTGCTGAATGTGCCGTTTATTGCGTATTATTGGTAAGAGAATACGGTACACTGATTATTAGCAAAATCATGTTCGAATAAGTCTCGCAAAGTTCGCTATGAAATAGCTAGGAGCCCTTGTACCCGAACTGACAAATTCACAGCGGTTGAACGAACCAAAATTAAATAAATAAATATTTATTTCTTTATTTCTTTACTAGACTATGAGTAGCCTCTAATTTCGGCGATGGATTATGGGAAAGCAAATTACACGCGCGCTCGCGAAATTGCGAGGAGACGGGACTCGAGGGGAGCGCCGAAATTTAAGATCCCCTCGCGTCGCGTCTCCTCGCAATTTTTGCGCGCTCGTGTATTTTGCCCGCCTCACAATTCATCGCCGAAATTAGTGACTACTGGCAGCCTATTTCGTTACAGAAGTAATTGTTTCCCTTGGAACTGAGAGGGATCATTCCTACAATCCGAAACTTGGACTCGTCTTAATTAAAATCATCGCGCTTAAGAGGAGTTCTGCGCTCCTGTTGTGAACGTCAAGAACAGTAGGAAGTTGTGCGCTTTACCACCATGCTGTTACACTGCTAGCAAACTTACTCTTCTATGTCCGTCGAGCTGGCGTGTTTTTAAGTCAAATCATGTTTTGTCTCGCCTTCTAGAAAAACGTCCAGAAGAGACTTCCCTAGGCTCGATTGTTTCAGTGAGTGTTGGAAATCGAGCCAAAGGCTTCCCCAGCCTCCCTCGGTCGTAACAAAACACAAACAATAGGAAGCTTAAGCAACGACAACGGCGACGGCAACAAGAACGTCATCTTAAAATATAAGTTCGCGTTATTGTAATCGCTTCGTGACTATGGTTGTTTACCATTTAGTTATAAAAACGAGCGATAAAAAATAGGAACAACGTTTCGACAGCTCCACGGTCATTTTCAAGTACTTTCAAGTATTTTACTTGAAAATGACCGTGGAGCGGTCGAAACGTCGTTCCTATTTTTTATCGCTCGTTTTTATAACTAAATGTTTTAGTAAGAACTTATTACTTCGTTTACCATTTACGAGCAGAAACTGGTTGGTACTAGGTTTGTTCAAATGGTAAGCAAAAACTCCCGAATGGGAAATTTAGTTGGGATCGGCGTGCACCATTTACAAAATTCGTTCAAGGTTACCGAGAGAGTCTAGAGGGAGCCAAAATCATGGGGGTATGCAAATGGTAAGTGGGAGGGGTGGTGGCCTCATGGTTAGTGCGCTCGACTCCGGATCGAGCGGTCCGGGTTCGGGTCCTAGCCGGGGACATTGTGTCGTGTTCTTGGGCAAGACACTTTACTATCACGATGCCTCTCCCCACCTGTGACGTGGATCTTTCCCTTGTACGACACAATTGGGAAAAACGACTGTACAAAACCCTTCCCGCAAACCCGCAACACACCAAAAGACTAAGTAATACTACAAGTTTAATAAATTTAGAACACATAAACGATTATTATACACAATTTAACGGGAACGTAAAAATAACTATTTTCTTTTAAACTACTTAATTATTTAAACTAAATTACTTATTGGAGTTCTGTTCTTTCCTTGACCTTGAAAACTTCTCCAGGCACAAACAACAAACAAACAAACTGCTACAACAAACAAACCGCCCCAACAACCGTTCGCACAAACCTCTTCTCTTCTGGCGCCTTCCTTCTCTTACTTTTTGCTCTTGCCTGATTCTTTCGCACGCAAATTTATAATCTGTTCGCCTTGAGCTCCTTTTAACTGGCTTTGAACTCCTTTTAACTTGCTTTGAACTCCTTTCACTCGCCGCCGCTGACAAAAGGAGTAATGTCAGGGAAAACACGGCTGGCTCCTGCCAATGGCTCTTGACAGTGACTTGAGCGACTTCGCCTACAACCTTTCAATTGAAACTTCTCAGTCCTTTTCCTTCTTCCAAGATGATAACAACCAACCACATACTATGGTCTATGCCCTTGTAGCAGCAACGTTCGAAGAACAAGGCATATAACAATACACGCCACTCATATGCAAAGAAGTGGCTGGGTATTCTGCGCAGTTCAGCTGTCTCTTCAAAAATTTGCCTACTTTTAATGATTTGACCCAAAACCGGACAAGTGTCACAGTACAAGTTTTAGGCGGTGTTGAGATTTTAAAACTTTTGTGACGTGAAAGAAAGAGAGTAACAACCCGTTTATCACAAACTCGAAAAAATGTCGACCTTAAACAGTGAGCGCATAGTTAGGTTCTTTTCAAAATCTCCGACGAGCTCCCCCTTCCTTTTTATATGGGAGTCCCCCCCCCAAAGGGATTTACACCTACCCCTTTTCAGGAATGTTGGACAAATTCCCTCTCCATATGAATTAATCTCTTTATCTAAACCTCTCCCCAACAGCGTTTTTTTTCTGTTACCAATATTGCCGGAATGGGGAAGGGGGAAGTGCAAGTTGAAAATGTAAAATAAAAATGAATTTTTCATAATTATGGTCTTTCCACTGACAGTGTTTCAACTACTCTTGTCGCTCTTGTCGCATGAGAATCAACTGCATTTAGCGCTGGGGTCAGTGCTGATTGGCGAAACTGTATAGAAATCAAATCAATACCTATCAAATCGTAGTTTGGTTTTTTTAGGAGAGCGAAAAACATCTCGGAGCAGAGTAGAGAACCAACAAACTCAACCCAGGTGTGACGCCCAAGTCTGGGAATCAAACCCGGCAGGGGCCCCCAACGACCAATTTGTTGTAAAATGTATTATTATACCCCAGTTAATGAAAATAAATGTTATTAAGGCATTTTCAAGTGTTTTTCGGTGTTGCTGGGAAAACATTATCTGTTCCTTTTTCCCAGCAAGACACACACAAGAAATTTCCCAGCCAGCTAGATGAAATTGGTTGGTTTCCCAGCCAGCTGATCAAATTTATTTCCCAGCCAGGAATTCCGCGCGCTTTCAAATCCCTCAATCCAAAACGACCGAACAAAAGCGACAAAACCGGGACAAAACAGGTTTTTTCCGCAAGCGCAATCACTCTGACCAGCCGTCGTATGTTTGTGACTACTCTCTGGGAGAGGGAAGGGGTTCTTTATTATTATTATTATTATTATTATTATTATTATTATTATTATTATTATTATTATTATTATTATTATTATTATTATTATTTATTATTTTTTTTTTTTAGTCGTCCTCAGTCTTCAGAGTTTCTACAGCCAGCTCGCGTTGAAATGCTAGAAAAAGTCAGGAATTCCCAGGCAAAACCTCTATCAATAACAAAATTTCCCAGCCAGCTCATTGAAACACCTATATTTTTGCCAGCCAGCAAGATTCCTCTGGGGAACAGATAATGTGAGGAACAGATTCGTTGGGTGCCCCTGACCCGGGCCACTGACATAACTCACATTGATCACTGACCTGGTATCGCTAAGGTCGGGAGTTCAAATCCAGTTGGTCGACTTTACTTTTGTTAATGTTTATGCGACGCTTAAAAACTTCTCAAAAAGTGTGACACTTACCCAACAACAGAGACATTTTATAAGATCTACGACGGCAACCTTGATGAAAACGTCACCTCAAAATCTAACTTTTCACTATCTTAAGAGCGACTTCCTGTAAATACTACGGATAGGTGTGCAAAATGCAAAAATCGAATTCCCTCAAACTTTTTCACAAGGAAGCCCTCTGGAAACTATTTAAGAAAATGCAACTTCTAGTTCGTTTGGATTTATATTTTTTAAGTAAAGCGATTTTGTAATTTTCACCATTGGGAAGCCCTCGAACCACTGAAAAATGTGCTTCGTATTTGCGACTCGTGTAAGGAAACTGAAACAAATATCAAAGCTATTTCGATATTACACAATTCAATGACCCTTCCTTTACAAAGTACCGTTAATAGGGCCTTCGATTCACTGTATTCCGGAATAGGAATATATGGAATATAAGTTAGAAATCCTTATATAGTATTATTGTCGAACATCGGCTAAAATGCTATTTTAAACATATTTTTATTATCCTTGTTGCTTCAAAACGCCAAGCATACTGTTTTAATCGTCACTCCACGTATTCTTATTCCGGAATAGGGTCAATCGAATGCGCCCTAAGTAATTTCGCGATTTCTCCAGCTAGTTTGGTTTATGTCGTTCATTGTTAGGCGAAGTGTTCTAAAAGTCATTTGGTACGAGCGTCTTTCGTGTTCCATTTTTGCTTTGGAACAGGGCTTCAAAGCAAAAATGGAACATGAAAGACTGCTCACGTCTCACGTCTCTCGTCAAAAACAATATGTGCTTAAATGCGTGCTGCACGTGCAGCACGAGTATTCTTCCTCTTTTAACAAATGATATAATTTTTTGTGGCGCTTTTGTTGCCGTCGTTTGTTAAGCTCCCTGAAGCCGTTTTGAACGCCGCTTAAATCATGAGAGAGAATGATACATTTATCCCCAGGTGGTGACGTTTCCCATGTCACAAAACACTGATCGATGGTTCAAATTCTAGAATACCGGGCCACTTAAGGTATATGGATAATGTGTTACGTCATATCCTTCGTTCTTAAAACGATGCCGAATATTCTGAATGCTTTTTGTTAATGAGCTTCTTTGGGTTTTTTTCCGTAGGTGCGTGACCAGCATGGTGTATTACGGGCTCAGTTTTAACTCTGGAAATTTGGCGGGAGATTTTTATTTGAATTTCGCGGCTTCCGGTTTGGTGGAGATTCCCGTCTACTTGCTCGCCACATACCTTGTTGAAAAGTAAGTGCGGGTGTATTTGCACACTAAGGACCTCTTTCATAATGCCGCTCAAATAATCTTTTGTTTCAATGCTAATAAGTCGTACTAGCCTCGCTACGACGAGCAGATTTCAAAAGAATATTTGTTTCAAAACGAGGGCAGCAGGTCGAATTAACATAAATTCAAAAGAATGTAAAGGTGGTCGCCATTTATGAAAGTGGTCTATTTCCGTATTGATACTGTGAAATAGGGCTACGGAAACGACAAGCCAAAAAGCGGTAATGTTATTGGCTAAATGGGGAAAATAATCGTGCAGCACGCATTTTTGAACAATCCTTTGTCGTGCTCTGCACAGCAAAAAGGTCAAATAACAACGTGAAAGTTCAACAGTAAATCGTTCATTCCTTACCTTTACTACAAACCTTTTCGTACCAATTGATTTATAGGACTCTTTGTCCACTTCTGTTGGACGACTAGAGTTTAAATACTATACGTTGTACTCTAAGTGCTGTCACTGCACCCCAGTTTAATAGTCATGTATTTTATCTTAGACGGCTTTAATGTCTGAGATAACTGAGGTCCGTCGAATGTGATTCGTTC
>NC_090871.1:62906340-62916340 GCF_036669935.1 Montipora foliosa | reverse complement strand
TTTGATTTACAGTTTCCACAAAGTATTAGAACTCGGCCATATAAACTTAACAGACTTAACTATTATAGGGTAATGTGAAGTACTTGTTTTCTACCCATATAGACCATGTGAGCATTAGCCCTACTAATGGAATTAGGTCCACACAATGACAGAGAACAACTCTGATGAGGGTTGGGAAGTGAACTTATGACTTTCGGGTTTGATCAGCGTTGCTCTACCGACTGAGCTACAAGGAGCAGGTCATGGGAGAGTTTTTCTCTGTCCTCATAATTTTGGGCCTGTTACACAGGAAATCCACACAATGTTGAGGTATTCCACGTGTATTTCTACAGTGTCCAGTCCTCTGGCGCATTTCTATAGGAAGAAGAGTAGGAGGAGGAGCAGTCGTCACTCACATGGCTAGTGCGCGGCTTTCGATGACTTCAACGTCTGTTTTTACTTTCCTCTGATCGGTGTAGCTATAGCTTTAAATATCCGTAAAAGGGAGCACTGACAGAGAGAGGGGGGTAAAAGGCGCACCGTCGGCTTCCATTGATACCAGTTTGAATTCGTAACTGAAGGAACTACCGACGTTAAATAAAGTGACTTTACCTTTACCTTATATGTAACAGGCCCAATTCCATTAGTAGGGCTAACGGTCACATGGTTTATATGAGTAGAAAACTAGCACTTCACATTACCCTCTAATAGTTAAGTCTGTTGAAATATAAGTGCTTCACGGTCAACTTTTGCAAAAACGTAACCCTTCCTTGTACGTATAAACTTGCGACTCTATTGTTTTGTTATTGTTTTGTCAGAGTAGCCTATGTGCACTTGGGCGATGGTTAATAAACTTTAGCTGGGAGCCTGTTCTGAATCTGCCAACTGCGAAGGATAAAACGGAGGCATTCTACAACAAAGCGATCGATACCCTTATGCCAACTCAGAAGGTCAAACTTTGCTCCTCAGATAAGCCCTGGGTGTCGAGCAGAATGAAGGCGTTGGTCTACAGGAGACAATGGGCGTTTAAGACTCATGGCAAAGACTCAGCCGTGTTTAAGATGTATCGCAAAAGAAACTTAAGTCAATATCAAACAGTTTCAATCTGTATTAAGATTGCAGGATTTTCTCACGTATTCGTATAGCACATGTACAAAGGCGCGTACGAAACCTTGAACACCCTTTAATTTAAATTAAACAGCCGAAAAGTTACATGGTTGAAATGTTGCGTTTGAAGTGAAGCAATTTGAAATCATCGCAGGCTTTAAAGTATATTTCACTGAGGAATTTTTTTTTTGCTCAAAAGACATTAATGTTTTAGTTCTCTGTACGTTTATTTATAAACAACTTAACGAAAGGGCAATTCTTTTTTTTTTTTTTTAAAAATAGGCATACCAATGAAAATCAGTAACTTTCGAGCACCTTTTTCAAAAGTCGAGCATTATTTAAGCACTTCTTTGCCATTTTTGAAGCACCATTTTCCACTTTGCCAGCCCAATCGGGATAGACCTATCGTCAAGTCATTTTTGGGCAAACTTCAGAAGGCCAAAAAACTAGGAAACACCAGTCACCTTATAGCCTAATTTTTAATGATGGAAAGCTTAACTATCATAGATTTGTGCTATAAAAAAAACCACTTTAAATAAGACCTATTAGAAGAGAAATAACGATTTTTCCAAAAGTGTTGAAAATCGCGATTTTTGGCCAAATGGCAAAAACAAACAAACAATGAAATGTGATGTACCACAGGGTAGTTCCCTTGGTCCTCTTTTATTCTTACTTTATATAAACAACATTTCTACTGCTCTGATAAACTGAACTTTAGGATTTTTGCTGATGACACTAATTTCTTTGCTTCATCACCTATTCGAGATCTTGAAAAACTAAATAACGGAGATCTGGCTGATATTAAAGAATGGTGCGATCTAAACAGGCTCTATAAATATTAAGAAAACTAATTACATGATTGTTAAATCCCCTAAAAAGAAATCAGAAAACATAAATGTTAAATTACCAAATAAAGATGAAAACAGTGAAATACGGACATTTATTATATGGAGGAGAGTGTTTTACTGGGAACTAGACCACTCGTAGATTCCATACGCCACTTCATCCGCGACCCGAGTGGCATATTTTCCGTATGTCACCTTTGTGAGTGTCGTATCGTTCAATGACGTCACGATTCCCGCCTTTTGCTTTTGTTGAATTGGTTTCTCGTGTCGCGTTTGTTGTTTAGAATAAAAGCATGGATAAAATCGGAAATATTCAATATTTAGTCTCTATATAATAAAAAGAACATTACACGTTGCCTCAAAGATATGAATTTTATGTTCTCGTGGCAAGAACAATATCTCACTCGTTCGCTTTACTCACTCCTGAGATTCATATCTTCTCGCCACCGTGTAATACCCTCTATGTAAAAACTAGCGATAAAAAGCTAAACTTCCGACGTTTCAGCGAGTTCATAACGGTCAACACTAATTTCCATCCCCAAAACTGACATTGGACATTTCGTAACAATTACACGACGCATTATGCCATGTTAATATTGACAAGCTTACCGCTCTAAAAACAATGAAAACAAGCAGAATGACAGCTTTAGTTCATCAAGAAATAGCGTTTCTAAGCTATGCCGCACTGATCTACAGTATTTAGGTCTAAAAACCCCGTTGAAGAAGGTTAACTTTCAATTGTTTTGCTAGGTACTATTATGTCAATACTCTAAAAATTTCGACTTTCCGGGAGCTTGTCTCATTGGTCTAGAGGATATCGGAAACTGCAAGGTGAAGCCATCGATCCGGGTTCAACTCTTTGCCTCGCCTATTTTGAATCTTCTCAGCTTGTTTAAAATCTTTGTTTCATTGAAGTAGATTTGAAGTCTAAAGTAGACTGTACGTCGTATAAGTTGAATAAAAAGGGAAATGTCAGTTTGAGGGATGGAAAGAAGTGATGATCGTTCATAACAAGTACAACATACTCCAAATTTGCATAAGTGGAGGAGAGCTACACAAAGACTTTAGCTCGGATTGAATCTGTTTGCACGTTCAGCCGTGGTCGACGTGACTATGGTAGTGGAGAAGTAGACCTTAGACCTTACTCTCCATTTGGGGTGCTCAGTTTAGGAGGTGGGTGCCCATCCTGCTGTCAGTTTTAACATGGAGAAAGGATGGAATGCTTCCCTTTTAATACCTGTGTCAACTCAAGAGTTACTGACCAACGTTTGCAATGGTGTGAAATGGTATGAAATGACGTGACTCGGGTAGTCATACCATTTTTAAAATTCAAAAGATTTTCACAAGCATATGCATGGGCAAAGTCCCACCTCCCCAGGGGTTTAAAATGCACACAATTAATTAAGAGATCAGGCAACTTTTACCCCACACACCTCCTTACCTACTAGAAGTTTTAAGAAATCACCCATTTCATTGAATTATTTTGCATTGGTCCAGTCCCTCTGTGACAAAATATCACAAAATCAACATGTAAAACTTTAAAGTAAAGAACGTTCCATTTGTTTGGTTCCAGGCCCTAGCAAGAGTCCATCACCCAAGAGTTAGATTTACCCAAATTGTCCAAGTCGTCATCAGCGTCAGAAAAGTGTCTGGTTTTGAACCACATTTTGCGGGAAAATTTAACAATAAACAAATCGGCTAACTCAATGTTGTGCCCGATTCAAACCCTTTGGGAATAAAGCGTTTTGTTCCAGGAATTTCCGTCTCATTTAAATGTAACATTTATACTTTCCTAGGTTTTAGCTTATAGACATTTGCCTCCCGAAACAATCAATTTGCTTATTTAGCTTTGGCCAACCTTACAGAAACACAGAAAATACACATTCCCCGAGACTGTCACTTAATGATATTGTAAATGGAAAGTTGATATAGCAAGCTTAAGAGTATACATGTCACCTGAGAAACATATCGCAAAAGCTTGGAGTTATTTTCAAGGGCCAAAATAACACGACGTTTTCTATCAAGTGATTAACTAATCCTGGAACAGATGCTTACAAAACAAGGCACAAATGTAAGGACTTGAACAGTATCTTAATACTACTGAAATCTCATGGTACTTTAACTATAATTGGCATGATATCTTGTGTCTGACAGCTACTGAGGTATCAATGTTTGAATTGTTTTCAATAACTCATATAATCGAAGAAAGGAAAATAACATATCGACGTATCACAGTCCAAGTAAGTTTTTCACGTTTTGGACATCGTTTCTGAAAAAGAAAAACAAGGAAGAAAGAAACAAGTAGTGGATTAAATGCAAATAACGAATTTCGTTCTGATTGACAAGTAAATAATATAACGATTTTCTTAATTCATTCATTTAACTGTTTGTGCTAGAGTTAATAGCAACAGTTCCTATTCACTGCCACCTTGACATGTAGACTTGAAGACCTCAATAACTCACTTCACTTGACATAAGCAATCGACAATCACCGATCAGTTTCACAGTCACTCCATCATAACACGGGCTCAAACAGCTAGCTATCTGCAGGAAGCTGAAGTAGCTGACTCGGTGAATGCAGACAATATTTAATTTAGGTATTAGCCAAAGCAGTTCCAGTAAAAATATCCACTCTGGCAACCGTTTTTAAAGCCATTTCTTTGTGAAGAACGTTCCTGCTCCTTTCGACAACTTCCTGGTTAAAAAACATGTACAAAGTACAGCGATTCAGTCATTGAAGTTATATTTAAATAGCACTTACCATTCTTTTCGTGTTCGAGCTGCCCAAACTCAAAGGTGACATCATCGCCGATTAGCACAAATGGCGCCCAGTATTTTATGGCCGAATAATTCTTTGTCTCCTGAAGAGATTTCATAGCATGGTGAAGAGCTGTACTTGCACTTTTTCTATCTGCCAAGTGTTGGTAAAAACTCTTCATGAACAAGAAGGTCGCCTCGTCGTCGATTGCCCAGAGTGACACCAGTACAGACCGGGCACCAGCACACAGGAAAGCCCTGGCTATTCCCACAATACCCTCAGATTTTACCTCTCCCTGGCCACTATGACAGCAACTAAGCACAACCAGTCTTGCCTGAAGGTGAACTGCTTTAACATCGCTCAATGATAACATGTAATTTTCCTCTTCGGGGATCTTGGATGTGCGTTTGGGATTTGGGGCCAGAGCAATTTCTCCAGATCCGTCATCCCCATGTGCAGCAATGTGGATTAAGGCAACTGATTTCATTCTTCTCAGCACCTCAGCTTTGGTTGCATTTTTTCCTGTAAGAGGCACAGTCTGCAGAAGTTCTCCAATTATATCCACCTCTTTTTTCGCACACGGCAGCTGTCCATACATGGGTTCACCAGTGCCATAAGTGACTTCGCTCAAGCACGGATCGCCTACAAGCAGCGCTTCATTCTTACTTTGAAAGTCGTCAGGTGCTATAGTGATCAATTTTAAAGCAGTCAGCGAGGGAATTACACGAATCCTGACAGAGTCACTCATTGCAGAAAAGGGAGCCAGGCAAAAGTGTCCATCAGGAACAAACACCAAGTCATCACCCTGGATCAAGTCTGCTATAGGACTGACTAAGACATCATACAAAGGCTGCAAAGACTGCACAGAGAAGCTCAAAGACTGAAAAGTTTCTTCAACACTTTCCCTACTGCTCGAGAAATCGCTGCGTTGTCTGTCAAGCGAACGATTCTCACATCGTACAACGGTCCCCGCATCGATCTGTTTAAAAGTACTTTCCATCAGAGAACTGGCACTTCCACTTTCGATTTTCTTTTGTCTAAAAGTTATCCCGATATCATCTCTTAGAAACCAGAAGCTGATCGTGTTCCCTTCAAGTGCTGTGAAAACAGTTTGTGAAGGTAGATCTTTCATAACCAAAGAGATAGTTACCTTCATCATAGGGTTCTCGTCAACGCTGTATTGCATCTTTAAAATGTCTGCCAAAGCCTGTGCTCGTCCTTGCTCAGCAGCATACAAAGCTTCATCAACCTCTCCATTCTTCAACAGTGCTGTCCACAGAGCAGTGTACACAAACCCCTTTGTGTCACGAAAGCTTATTTTCCATGCATCCTCTGACTGAAGAAGACACCTAACATCATCAAAATAATAAACGCTTAGATGATAGTAATTAAGAGCTTTGCTCACGGAGCCAAAAAACTCATGAACATGACCAATATGATAACATGCGATTCCCAGCCCTATTGGGTCCTCTGTTTCCTGGCAAATACTAAGATGTTGATGGTGGTACTCTTTGGCTTGCTTGAAATTACCAAGACTTTGATAAGCATTGCCGAGATTGCCATAGGCTGCTCCTTCTCCGGCCTTGTCCCCTACCTCTTTTGCAATACTAAGACGTTAATGGTGGTACTCTATGGCTTGCTTGAAATTACCAAGACTTTGATAAGCATTGCCGAGATTGCCATAGGCTGCTCCTTCTCCGGCCCTGTCCCCTACCTCTTTTGCAATACTAAGATGTTGATGGTGGTACTCTATGCCTTGCTTGAAATTACCAAGACTTTGATAAGCATTGCCGAGATTGCAATAAGCTCTTCCTTCTCCGGCCCTGTCCCCTACCTCTTTTGCAATACTAAGATGTTGATGGTGGTACTCTATGGCTTGCTTGAAATTACCAAGACTTTGATAAGCATTGCCGAGATTGCAATAAGCTCTTCCTTCTCCGGCCCTGTCCCCTACCTCTTTTGCAATACTAAGATGTTGATGGTGGTACTCTATGGCTTGCTTGAAATTACCAAGACTTTGATAAGCATTGCCGAGATTGCCATAGGCTGCTCCTTCTCCGGCCCTGTCCCCTACCTCTTTTGCAATACTAAGATGTTGATGGTGGTACTGTATGGCTTGCTTGAAATTACCAAGACTTTGATAAGCGTTGCCGAGATTGCAATAAGCTCTTCCTTCTCTGGCCCTGTCCCCTACCTCTTTTGCAATACTAAGATGTTGATGGTGGTACTCTATGGCTTGCTTGAAATTACCAAGACTTTGATAAGCATTGCCGAGATTGCCATAGGCTGCTCCTTCTCCGGCCATGTCCCCTACCTCTTTTGCAATACTAAGATGTTGATGGTGGTACTCTATGGCTTGCTTGAAATTACCAAGACTTTGATAAGCATTGCCGAGATTGCAATAAGCTCTTCCTTCTCCGGCCCTGTCCCCTACCTCTTTTGCAATACTAAGATCTTGATGGTGGTACTCTATGGCTTGCTTGAAATTACCAAGACTTTGATAAGCGTTGCCGAGATTGCAATAAGCTCTTCCTTCTCCGGCCCTGTCCCCTACCTCTTTTGCAATACTAAGACGTTGATGGTGGTACTCTATGGCTTGCTTGAAATTACCAAGACTTTGATAAGCATTGCCGAGATTGCCATAGGCTGCTCCTTCTCCGGCCCTGTCCCCTACCTCTTTTGCAATACTAAGACGTTGATGGTGGTACTCTATGGCTTGCTTGAAATTACCAAGACTGCCATAAGCATTGCCGAGATTGCCATAGGCTGCTCCTTCTCCGGCCCTGTCCCCTACCTCTTTTGCAATACTAAGATGTTGATGGTGGTGCTCTATGGCTTGCTTGAAATTACCAAGACTTTGATAAGCATTGCCGAGATTGCCATAGGCTCTTCCTTCTCCGGCCCTGTCCCCTACCTCTTTTGCAATACTAAGACGTTGATGGTGGTACTCTATGGCTTGCTTGAAATTACCAAGACTTTGATAAGCATTGCCGAGATTGCCATAGGCTGCTCCTTCTCCGGCCCTGTCCCCTACCTCTTTTGCAATACTAAGATGTTGATGGTGGTACTCTATGGCTTGCTTGAAATTACCAAGACTGTCATAAGCGTTGCCGAGATTGCCATAGGCTGCTCCTTCTCCGGCCCTGTCCCCTACCTCTTTTGCAATACTAAGATGTTGATGGTGGTACTCTATGGCTTGCTTGAAATTACCAAGACGTTTATAAGCATTGCCGAGATTGCCATAGGCTGCTCCTTCTCCGGCCCTGTCCCCTACCTCTTTTGCAATACTAAGATGTTGATGGTGGTGCTCTATGGCTTGCTTGAAATTACCAAGACTTTGATAAGCATTGCCGAGATTGCCATAGGCTCTTCCTTCTCCGGCCCTGTCCCCTACCTCTTTTGCAATACTAAGATGTTGATGGTGGTACTCTATGGCTTGCTTGAAATTACCAAGACTTTGATAAGCATTGCCGAGATTGCCATAGGCTGCTCCTTCTCCGGCCCTGTCCCCTACCTCTTTTGCAATACTAAGATGTTGATGGTGGTACTCTATGGCTTGCTTGAAATTACCAAGACTGTTATAAGCGTTGCCGAGATTGCCATGGGCTGCTCCTTCTCCGGCCCTGTCCCCTACCTCTTTTGCAATACTAAGATCTTGATGGTGGTACTCTATGGCTTGCTTGAAATTACCAAGCCTTCGATAAGCATTGCCAAGATTGCCATAAGCTCTTCCTTCTCCGGCCCTGTCCCCTACCTCTTTTGCAATACTAAGATGTTGATGGTGGTACTCTATGGCTTGCTTGAAATTACCAAGACTTTGATAAGCGTTGCCGAGATTGCAATAAGCTCTTCCTTCTCCGGGCCTGTAACCCACTTCCTTAAAAATGGCTAAAGCTTCTGTGTAATTTGTTATGGCCTTATTAAAGTGAGCTGTGTCCTGATAGTATCTACCAAGTTTGAAATAGGCCAAACCCTTGCCTCGTCTGTCTCCCTCCTTTCTTGCAACACTAACTTCTTGCATATGCCGCTCCAAAAGGTCCAACTTTTTATCCACCATTGTTGATAATCAAAACCAGGAAGTTTTTCTCAGAAATCTGGGGTGCACCTAGAAGATAAATGAACGAAAAGACAATAGGTCCAATGCTCTGAGTACAGGATGCTAAACCGGCACAGCAAGGTTAATTGAACAGTAAGAGTGTAATATTCAATTTTCTGAAATTGACGTCAAACTCATAATTTTTTATTTCATGTCTAAATCTATCCAATGTCGAAATTGCTTGTTTTTTCGTCACTTTTTTTTCTGTCTAGATACCTGGTTACTCCACGTATTTTGATCCAGAGACTTTGAATGAGCTAATTGAACTGCTCACACGTTTTCATTGAGAAAGGCTGCTCGTCAGGACAGAATTGGCCGTTTTTATACCAGAGATGCATAATCCGGCCATTCAAATTATGCCTTTCCCTCTCTTTCTCCAGAAGCCAAAATCATTCCTTGGGAACCCTGATGAAGAAAAGCATTTTCTTTCAAAAATTTGGCTTAAGATAGTTATTTCCTCTCACTGCTCAATTAACCTTGCTGTGCCAGTTTAGCATCCTGTAGTCAGGACATTGAAACTATTGTGTTTTCGTATTTCTCGGCATTGTTTAAAAAAGTACGTACGCAATGCATACATGTGGGTAGCCACTTAGACACTGTTTAAGATTTGGGTACAACGATTTGCCCATGGCATTGTGATCCGATTTGGAGAAGTAATAACAAAAATTGCGCCTGCCCACACGAATGGGCATCACACATGGCAATGAAAGGGGAGTGCGGATTAACCCTTAACACCGGCTAAAACCAAACTAGAATGCAAAATTACAAACTGGAATGTTTGATTCAGTACAGTTTTAACCAATAGGAATCAAATATCCAGTGGTGGCTTATCAGTACTGAATCAATCGACTGTTTCATACCCTCTCCGCCAATCGTAATTCTTGTGATGACAAGTTGTCTGGCTCAAATCAAACCACAACTGAAGCAGTTTTGTCCAAGCCAATGAGAAGCAACCACGTTCCAGGGTTCTCCTTATTAGGCGGTAACCGGTAAAATCTACCGCTTGTAAGAGCACTTATTACCGCCTGCAAATGCTCAGAAGTCGCTTAACCGTTGCAGAACGTCCAACATTAACCAAATGCTTTACCGGTTTGAAAAGGCCCCAGCCAGTTGTGCTGAAAACTAGGGAGAGCCCTGTGTTCGTGCCAATTTTTTTACACATTATTTATTCTTTAATTTCTTTATGAACATA
Source organism: Montipora foliosa (assembly GCF_036669935.1). Lineage (NCBI taxonomy): Eukaryota > Metazoa > Cnidaria > Anthozoa > Scleractinia > Acroporidae > Montipora > Montipora foliosa. Next base: position 62,906,363 of record NC_090871.1, on the reverse strand, counting down.
AAGCAATCTTTGACTCACCGTCA
>NC_090871.1:62883840-62901340 GCF_036669935.1 Montipora foliosa | reverse complement strand
ACAAATTTGGCACTGACCCCTTGCAAAATGAATTTCAAGCTTTCTGTTAAGTTCTGGAAATTTCTAAAATGTGACAGCCTTATTCCAAAGTCAAATTCCAGCTTTTATTTCAGAAATTGTTTTCCAGTTTTTGCAAGTTTTGGGTTCTTTCAAAAGCTGGAAATAGCTTGAATTTCATACATCTATCAGGTGCTGCCAGAAAATGACAGTTTCTTCCAAACTTCATTTCTTGCAGGAAACTGGAATTAACAATAGTCTACAGCTTGTTGACAATTTTAACATTTCTCAAATGAAACAAATTTTTAGTTTATTACAGTTTCTATTCTATAAATTCAACTCTTTTTAGATAAAAACTTAAAGAAATGTTTAGCATGCAGTTTCTTATTATGTATAAAATTTAAGAAGTAAGAAAATTCCTTTGTAGAACCAGACATATGTAAACGCTATGTAAAGTTTATCATATAACTATGTTGAGCTATATAAAGGCTATTTATTGCTCCTTACTTGCTATGTAATAACTATGTAACTTGCTACATTACATAGTTCAGTCTGTGTAAAGCATATGCCATTACTATTGCAATACCATTTAACGGTCACATAGCTCTCTGAAATAGCTTATGAATGTGAATGTGATATCTTTCCAGTTAATACATTTACTTAGCTTACGCAATGTCCTTTAAAGGCTCCAAACTTTGAACATAAAAGCACTCTGTACATGGAGAAATGAAAAAGAAAGCTTTTATTCCGATGTATTCAATAGGTTGTGAGAAAAACCAATCAACGGATTACCTTGTTTGATGCTCTCTGAGTCTCATAATCGGCCTTATTCCAAAAGGAACATGATGCATTACTCTCGAAAATTACACACTCCAAGGCAGCACTTAATCCTTTCAATGAACTTCAGTATCTTTCGAATCTTGCTCCGTAGAAAGATTGTCATCCTCCGCCATCTTGGATAACACGTGAGAGACAGGATCGGGAACTAGTGCTTCCTTTTCGGTTTGGTCAGCAGTCAGCAGCATGGCGCTTATACATAGGGCGTCCATAGGGCGGTGAAACGGGCATTCCGCTCTTGGTCCAATGTGCGATGCGGAGAAGGACTGGCACGAGCGCTCCTTCCACGTTTCCGGTGCAATTAATGGCTGCCAAAAATATCCTCTTGACGAACCAGAAATCAAGTTTTCTTTCTTTATTTTTGGGCCACCATTAGTGTATCATTTAAAGGTCTTTTTGATATTTTTGACCCAAAACTCAATACTATTTTGTCTGTCTAGTATTTTCGTCGGAAGCTGCTTAAATTTGAGTGAAGTAAGACAGTGTCGAATGCAGGTATGTCCCGCTTACCGTAACCAAGGGTAACCGGTCGTTTCGCCAACGTGTCAGCTCGCCAACGACCTGTTCGCCAACGTATGAAGTCTATTTGCCAACGTCTAATAATGTCAGTTCGCCAACGCTTATATGTCAATTTGTTAACGTCCAAAATACTTTGTGAAATAGATCTAAATTTTATTTACAAATTACCAAAAGAAGATAATGTGACCTTTGATCCAAGATGAATTGTTTGATTCGGCTTGAAAATGTTCGTTTCACTCTCCCCAATCTCTCTCTCTCCCTCTCTGTCTCCCACGCCATCCACGGCTTTATTTGTGAACATAAACCGGCTGTAAAACCTTGTTATTAAACATTTGCGTAGTTAAAGAGCCATCGAGTTGAAATATGTTTGTTTGATTACGTGCTTAGAAACGTTCACTTGTTTCCTGTAAATTTCGCCTACGTGTTTGTTCTACTCTCACAGAGGGTTTTTGCATTGTTTGAAACACTGATTAAATATTTGCGGCAAAACTGTTTCCTTCCCCCACTCAACTATTAAATGTTCCCCCTACAGCCTGCTTCTCTACCGGCCTCTTTTCTCTCTGTTACGGGAAGAATTAGAAACGCGATAAAAACAATGTGAGCTCATTAACTTCGCTTGTGCGGCATGTTGGAAAGGAGATGAGAACTTTTTCAACTTGAATAGGATATTGTTTAAAAGTTTAATGATATGTAACTACAACAAAGAACAGATAACACCAACAATATCTGCCAATCAAATTCCTGCGATTTTGATCCGGCTTAATCAGGCATTGCTGTATAAAAGGGCTGTGATTTTCTGTTCAATTCAACCCACTCATCTTATCGAAGTATTTTCGCTGATCAAATATGTTTACAAGAGTGACTCGAGATGGAAAGCTATTATTGCAATGAGGAAGTAACAGCGAGACTGGAAGTGCTCCTCTGTGATGGCTGCAACAAATGACAACATCGACGTTGCAACATGGGAATTTCGATACAGCAGTATAGAGATGCTGTTAAGACCGGATTAGAGGTGGTTTGGCGATGCCTATATTGCAGTGAGATCACTGATCCAATTGGGGAGAGTAGCAGAATCGAGGAAGATATGGATGCCTTTGACATTCCGCCATCTTTTGGTGTGCTTGTTTTTTCACTTTGTAAAATTAAGCATTCCTTACTTGTTAACCTCATTTTCTCGCGCGCTTACCGGCACGAGTTTCAAAAAAGAAATCTAAGATGACATTTGGCGAAAAACCAACTCCTCGTGGTTAATGAGACAGGTGAGGTGGTCGTCCTAGGTTTTAATGTTCCAGATCAAGGTGTCTCTTCTAACCCTAACACTCATTTTTTAAGCATAGCTTAGCGAGAGAGACTCGGAGGACATTACGAGAACTCAGCGATGAAAATGTTCTTTAAAAGAATACCGAGGCTGAAATTTGAGAAAATTTAAGAAGTCGTAATTGAAATTTGTAGACGACGTTTCAACGTTTGGCTAACGTCATTATCAAGTCAAAAAAGTGAAAGATAAAAAATGTTTAAATACTAAAACGACAATAGGTGATGGAATGTTCTTAAACAAAGAGCTTTCCGTGAATGGAATCAGTCTGCGTGGAATCTGTGTGTTGAGACTAGAATTGCTGCTTGATGAAAAGCATCTCATAGACGAGAAAGTCAGATTTTCCTTCCTTTTTTTTAGGTCATGTTAGATGAACTGACCTCCCTAAGCCTGCGCATGTGGCTAGAGCTGCCAACCGACTCCGACAGAAACTCAGACCCAAGCAACCGAAAGATCTGGACTTCGAACTGGTCGAGGAATGTCTCCCTCCAAAATTCTTCCAAGCCGACCTGACAGTTAAGCAGAGAAGGCATCTGATCTTCGCCAGACAGGAGCAGCTAAATACCCTGGCCAAGGCTAAATCCTGGTACATGGACGGAACCTTCAAGCTTGTGTGACACCCATTCAAGCAGCTACTGACGGTGAATGCTTTCGTCCGATCCGGGGAATATGCAAAGCAAGTCCCACTTGTGCTTGTCCTGATAGCCAACAAGAAAGAAAAAGACTACAAGAAGGTATTAATCACTGTTTAGTTATAAATTAATAAAACTGAGAAAACATTATGCAGTCTATTGAGCATTAAAGTAAAGATAAAGACATAACGCAATATTCGGAATCGAACTGGGAAAACAGCACCCTGCAAGCAGAGCCTTTCTTTTGCTTGCTCGATTTTGGCGTTCTCGAGAAAGGCTCTGCAGGAATCGAGTAAGATCTTTATTGAATATGCGCTGCATGTTGCCAGGACCCAAGCCTAATATGCCAGATCTCGCCGCCATCTTGGTTTTTCATAGTACAGCGGGCTCAATTATAACCATCGGTTTTGTCACTAAACGGACGCTCGCACTGGAAAAACCAGTTTGACGAGAGAAAGCAAGATTGACTAGTCCAGAAGCTCGGGCTGTGGCGGCTTCAAAGAGTTGACGCGATTCGGGCAGAGCCTACTTTTCTCCTCCTCAGTAAAGAAAAAGACAAAAGGAGGCGCTGCTCGCAGGGTGGGAAAACAGTTTCCAAGTATTATAGTAAGGAATCGAACTCGAAAACGTTATGCATATGCAGCTTCCAAGTATTAGTAAAACTATCTAAACCTCTTTCTACTAATCAATATCCTAGCATTTGTGTCCGATGAAAAACTGAAGCAGTATCGAAACAGGCGAGGCTATTCGACAGCTGGGAGAAGTACAAAAGGAAAGAGAAGACTGCCGCACAGTTGCTGAAAACGTGCTCACATCTCAACGGCGCCACTCGTGAAAACTGAAGAAGTCAGTAAAAATCACAACCAAAAAACGGCTCCTTTAGGAGCCACCAAGTTTGCAAAAGAATATGACCAGCAATGAACTATCAATTAAGAAAACTAATAAAATTTGAGGGGGGATTGGGGCGCATTGAAAGGTTCAATAACAAATATGGCGGTTCACATCAACAATCCCTCTCATGAAGTGAATTGCAAGTTATCTAATTGACAATTATTTTCAACGAAAAAGGTGTTTTTGGACGTTGGCGAACCGACTTCATACGGTGGTGAAACGACCGGTATTCTGACCAAGCCGTGTTCCGCTGCTTCTTTTAGGAGTACTCCACATTACTCCACTCTAAATTTTACATATGTTTAAGATCGATAGCTTTTACATAACATAGTAAAAAACCAGGTGGATATATTTGGATATAGCAGCGTTTCAGAACTTCAAACATGCTTACTTAAAATCGCGCGCGACCAATCGGATTCCCCGCCGCAGTCAATTTTACCAACAATATTTTAAAACTATTTGCAAGATTTCACCCGCTTGGGAAAATCAACAAACAACAAATACGGTTTAATCAGGGCGCTTGTAATTCCATCTTGATAATTTAAATAAAATACGAGTAAAGCTCGCTGTTAATACTCTGTCAGAAAAAGTTTGCAAAGACATGGCTTTGCATGAAAACACCACAGAAAAGATACAAGAATTTATGAAAATGTGAAAGGCTTTGGAATATCTTCAAAGATAACAGTCCACTGCAGTCAATAACAGATCAACGTGTTACCAACTTAAACCAACTACTTAATTACTTTAAAGCCTGGAAACAAACATTCCACAGAAGGACAGATGTGTAAGAACACTTCATAACATGGCAAACCATGTCCTTGCCCCCTTAGGTATGACTATGCAAAAAAGCCATACTATTCCATGGCAACTCCTTCATATTTTGTACCATCTGAGGACAAAGCAATGATTCCAGTTCCTTGTAGAATATCCTCCCCTGAAGAAAAGCAATTTGTTGCCTATCACTACTGCTACGTTTTAAGACTTCCCATTGTCTTCCAAACCCCATATTGTTTTCTTTGCCTTTGTGCAGTTTGGCCCCAACAAATAAGCTAACCTGTGGCTGATCACATTTTGTTCCACTGTGTGAAACATAAATAAAATAAATAAGAGCATGAGCCCTGGAACATACCTTGAAAAATAACAATGACTGTATTTATTGTTAGGCTTGACTAGCAACACCACACAGAGAACTTAAAAAATATAGCATAACTAATTCACACTCAAGGATCACAGGCATCTATTTTTGGGGGTCTGAGGGGTTATTTAAAGAAAAGAAAAAAAATGTGTGTCCGATCTAGCCCTTTTACTCAATCAAATAGTACTTATCGATACAGTAACTCTCTGTTTCATATTGTTTTCAAGGTGTCAGTAAAAAGCCTTAAAGGACTTCTACATCTGCATCTAGTGAGTACATATTCCAGCACTCGGCAAGGTCCCTTTTTGACTTGTGGCTGTTTCTGCTTAGGTGGCCTCATACACCACGAGCCTTTTTGCAGATATCACCGCCAAGCCTGCCACGTCTGCTGAATAATTTTTATGGTCAAATATTTGTTAATCCCTCCTACGTGATTCAGTTTTTCATACATGTACTATCTGGCTGTTTCTGTGATTAAAGTTTTTAATTTCACACAGAATTTGTTTCATTTGTTAGCCTTATTTTGGGGTTGAGAGTTTGCTTTGTAAATTTCTCCCCCTCATTCTACAGACTAACCCTAACTTTTGTGTATGATGTTTCCTCAACTCAGCCACCATTCACACACAATATTCCCGTCAAACTACCTGCTAATTAGTGAATGTTTTAGTTAGTGGAGAGAAACCCCTTCTTGTAAGGAGGATTCTTCTATCAACGCCAATTAAGAAAGCTACAAAGGTTGCTAGGTTAACTGCTGCTTCATGTATTACTATTAAATAACCAATCTTAATTTCACTTGAACAGTTCATCTTTAATTTAATATGGCTCCTTCTTGGGGCACTAGACACAAATGGTAACATAATTATTGTTTAACTACTGTTTGTAAGACATTATGTTTTGGTGAAATATTGTTTCTTGTCGCCTGTTGCCATTATTTTATGTCATCTGTATTTCGTACACGAAGTAGATGTTTTTGCCATACATTCCGACTCCCCTCAGAGGGTTTTTGATTCAAATGCTTAACCACTCTGCAAAATTCCAGTCTTATTGATTGAGTTATAGAGACTATAATCCAAAAAAAGTACATTTATCACTCTTTTGTAAAGGTCATTCAAAAAATGAGGGCGGTAGCATTTATGACTTTGTAATATCTTGTCTCATATTTCCAGTTTCAATTTTTTTTTTTGATTTTGCAAATTAGACTATTGTAGGACTTATTTTCAGATAATTAATGGTAAGAGGTAACAATATTTAGCTCTATTTTCTATTTTGTTTTGAAAAGACAGAGAACGAATCGAACACCTTACGTGGATCTGTGATCAACTCTGCACAGTCTTCAGGTAAGAAAAAATAATTGGAAATGTGACAGCCAAGGCTTATTTGAAAGAAAGCTTGTCGTCTATTTTGTGCTTCATTATTCAAGGAAAAGGTTCTTCATGGAAACGGTTTGATCCCGAAATTTTAGTTTGTTGTAATATTGCGCATATTTGACACGACTGAGTTTTTTCTCTTCACGCACGTAATGAAATAGGAAGGGGTTTTTGCCTCTAATAGCAAATATGTTGTTTCAAAAAACTGTTCACTGGAAAAGGTGGCCTTTATGAATTCATAACTACTGTTTGCAAGACGTTATGTTTTGGTGTGATATTGTTTCTTGTCGCCTGTTTTCCATTATTTTATAAACAGGTCTGTTGGAAGCGTGCTTGAGTTTCAACAAAATGAGCTCCAAAATCAGCAAAAAATTGTGGAGGGTTGTCCAATACTCACAAATAGACTCCGTTGGTGTTAGTACTGATAGGAAGAGACTCCATTGGTACGATTGGCACCACTAGAAACTAATGTCGTTCCAATGGTTCTACTGGTGAACATGCATCTCATTAAGGGCACTGAGATCATTTTGTCATGTGGTGTGGCTGGGTACAGGGCAATTCCGATAGATCACTGGTACCAATGGTACGATTGGTACCACTAGAAAATGATGTCATTCCAATGGTTCCACTGGTGAACATGCATCTCATTAAGGGGACTTAGATCATTTTGTAATGTGTTGTGGCTGGGTACAGGGCAATTCTGATGGACCATTGGTACCAATTGTACGATTGGTACCACTAGAAAATGATGTCATTCCAATGGTTCCACTGGTGAACATGCATCTCATTAAGGGGACTTAGATCATTTTGTAATGTGTTGTGGCTGGGTACAGGGCAATTCTGATGGACCATTGGTACCAATGGTACGATTGGTACCACTAAAAAATAATGTCATTCCAATGGTTCTACTGGTGAACATGCATCTCATTAAGGGGACTTAGATCATTTTGTAATGTGTTGTGGCTGGGTACAGGGCAATTCTGATGGACCATTGGTACCAATGGTACGATTGGTACCACTAAAAAATAATGTCATTCCAATGGTTCTACTGGTGAACATGCATCTCATTAAGGGGACTTAGATCATTTTGTAATGTGGTGTGGCTGGGTACAGGGCAATTCCGATGGACCATTCGTACCAATGGTACGATTGGAACCACTAGAAAATGATGTCATTCCAATGGTTCCACTGGTGAACATGCATCTCACTGAGGGGACTTAGTTCATTTTGTCATGTGGTGTGGTTGGCTTTATTCATAATAATTATTGCGTACATGCTTTTTCTTTGTTGTAAAAGTCAACTTGTTTTGCGTGGTTGGCTTACAGAACGAGGAATATTCATGATAATTATTGCGTGCTTTTACTTGGTGTAAAAGCGAACTTGTTTTGCCTGGTTGGCTTATTAAGGACGAGGTACATTCACAATAATTATAGCGCGCTTTTACTTGGTGTAACAGCGAACTTCTTTTGCCTGGGTGGCCTTAGAAGGAGGAATATTCATAATAATTATTGCGTGCATTTACTTGGTGTAACAGCAAACTTGTTTTGCGTGGTTGGCTTATAGAACGAGGAATATTCATAATAATTATTGCGTACATGCTTTTTCTTTGTTGTAAAAGGGAACTTGTTTTTTTTGGTTGGCTTAGAACGAGGAATATTCATAATAATTATAGCGCGCTGTTACTTGGTGTAAAAGCGAACTTGTTTTGCGTGGTTGGCTTATAGAACGAGGAATATTCATAATAATTATTGCGTACATGCTTTTTCTTTGTTGTAAAAGCGAACTTATTTTCAGTGGTTGGCTTATAGAACGAGGAATATTCATAATAATTATAGCGCGCTGTTACTTGGTGTAAAAGCGAACTTGTTTTGGGTGGTTGGCTTAGAACGAGGAATATTCATCATAATTATTGCGTGCTTTTACTTGGTGTAAAAGCGAAATAGTTTTGCGTGGTTGGCTTATAGAACGATGAATAATCATCATAATTATTGCGTGCACGCTTTTTGTTTGTTGTAAAAGCGAACTTATTTTCGGTGGTTGGCTTATAGAACGAGGAATATTCATAATAATTACAGCGCGCTGTTACTTGGTGTAACAGCGAACTTGTTTTGCCTGGTTGGCTTTAGAACGAGGAATATTCATAATAATTATTGCGTGCATTTACTTGGTGTAAAAGCGAACTTGTTTTGCGTGGTTGGCTTATAGAACGAGGAATATTCATAATAATTATTGCGTACATGCTTTTTCTTTGTTGTAAAAGCGAACTTATTTTGCGTGGTTGGCTTATAGAACGAGGAATATTCATAATAATTATAGCGCGCTGTTACTTGGTGTAAAAGCAAACGTATTTTGCGTGGTTGGCTTATAGAACGAGGAATATTCATAATAATTATAGCGCGCTGTTACTTGGTGTAAAAGCGAACTTGTTTTGCGTGGTTGGCTTATAGAACGAGGAATATTCATGATAATTATTGCGTACATGCTTTTTCTTTGTTGTAAAAGCGAACTTATTTTGCGTGGTTGGCTTACAGAACGAGGAATATTCATAATTATTATTGCGTGCATTTACTTGGTGTAACAACGAAATTGTTTTGCCTGGTTGGCTTTAGAACGAGGAATATTCATAATAATTATTGCGTGCATTTACTTGGTGTAACAGCGAAGTTGTTTTGCGTGGTTGGCTTATAGTACGAGGAATAATCATCATAATTATTGCGTACATGCTTTTTCTTTGTTGTAAAAGGGAGCTTGTTTTTTGTGGTTAGCTTAGAACGAGGAATATTCATAATAATTATAGCACGCTGTTACTTGGTGTAAAAGCGAACTTGTTTTGCGTGGTTGGCTTATAGAACGAGCAATATTCATCATAATTATTGCTTGCTTTTACTTGGTGTAAAGGCCAACTTGTTTTGCGTGGTTGGCTTAAAACGAGGAATATTCATAATAATTATAGCGCGCTATTAATTGGTGTAACAGGGAACTTGTTTTGCGTGGTTGGCTTATAGAACGAGGAATATTCATTATAATTATTGCGTACATGTTTTTTCTTTGTTATAAAAGGGAACTTGTTTTGCGTGGTTGGCTTAAAAAGAGGAATATTCATAATAATTATAGGGCGCTATTACTTGGTGTAAAAGCGAACTTGTTTTGCGTGGTTGGCTTAGAACGAGGAATATTCATAATAATTATTGCGTACATGCTTTTTCTTTGTTCTAAAAGGGAAGTTGTTTTGCGTGGCTGGCTTATGGAACGAGGAATATTCATAATAATTATAGCGCGCTATTAGTTGGTGTAAAAGCGAACTTATTTTGCGAGGTAGCTTATAGAACGAGGAATATTCATTATAATTATAGCGTGCTTTCACTTGGGGTAAAAGCGAACTTGTTTTGCGTGGTTGGCTTATAGAACGAGGAATATTCATAACAATTATTATTGCGTGCTTTTACTTGGTGTAACAGGGAACTTGTTTTGCGTGGTTGGCTTATAGAACGAGGAATATTCATAATAATTATTGCGTACATGCTTTTTCTTTGTTGTAAAAGGGAACTTGTTTTTTGTGGTTGGCTTAGAACGAGGAATATTCATAATAATTATAGCACGCTGTTACTTGGTGTAAAAGCGAACTTGTTTTGCGTGGTTGGCTTATAGAACGAGGAATATTCATCATAATTATTGCGTGCTTTTACTTGGTGTAACACGGAACTTGTTTTGCGTGGTTGCCTTATAGAACGAGGAATATTCATCACAATTATTGCGTACATGCTTTTTCTTTGTTGTAAAAGGGAACTTATTTTGCGTGGTTGGCTTATAGAACGAGGAATATTTATAATAATTATAGCCCGCTGTTAGTTCGTGTAAAAGCGAACTTTTTTTGCGTGGTTGGCTTAGAACGAGGAAGAATCATAATAATTATAGCGCGCTATTACTTCGTGTAACAGGGAACTTGTTTTGCGTGGTTGGCTTAGAACGAGGAATATTCATAACAATTATATCGCGCTGTTACTTGGTGTAAAAGCGAACTTGTTTTGCGTGGTAAGCTTATAGAACGAGGAATATTTACTGGGTTGCCGTATGGCAATCCAAGTCGGAAAGTGTGTGGCATTTGTTCGGTGTTTTTTTTTTCTTCCGTGTCGGTAAAAGTCTTGCCTGTCACTCCCCTGGTAAGTGGTGTGCATAGAGCCTTCTGCGCGTATTTTCGCAGGTAGTGGAACTGCGTAGATTTCTCTGGTGGCAGGCTAAGTTAATGATTCTACTGTGTCCAATGGCGTCGAAAGTGATGTAACGCGAATGGCGTTTTAGTGGATCCTTAAAGAAAATATACCCTTATGGAGCTTAATAATGGACAGTCAGTTGGATAAACTAGGCAGGCGGTGAAAAACCAACACCTGGCATCTCAAAAGCAAAGAGTAATGGACCTCGACAACAATCTATCGCCCGTCGAGTCGAAATCAAAGTGAGCTGTATTTCTTAAAATAATATTTACCAACTGTGCTGTTGTTATGTAGAACACTGAAATCAAATGGAAAATTCTCTGGTAAATTATGGGTTCAACAAAGACAGAGAACGAATCGAACACCTTACGTGGATCTGTGATCAACTTTGCACAATCTTCAGGTAAAAAAAAATAATAATTGGAAATGTGACAGCCAAGGATTATTTGAAAGAAAGCTTGTCTTCTATTTTGTGCTTCATTATTCAAGGAAAAGGTTCATGTAAACGGTTTGATCCTGAAATTTAGTTTGTTGCAATATTGCGCATATTTGAAAGGACTGAGTTTCTTCTCTTCACGCACGTAATGAAATAGGAAGGGGTTTTTGCCTCTAATAGCAAATATGTTGTTTGTTTCAAAAATTGTTCGCTGGAAAAGGTGGCCTTTATGAATTCATCATGTTTTATGATATGCGAGCGTAACTGGATAGTTTTTATGGCAATAGTAAAGCATTATCTTGTCAAAATGAGGTTAGCGTCTTTCTGGTGTGTTAAGTTAATTAGATCGTGAGTTTGTATTTGCCGTCTGCCGCGTAACCTTGATTTCCACTCTCAAAATTACCTCCAGAACCTACTTTTTGCGTAGAATAAGCTTTTAGAATGATGTTCTTGTTTTGCATAAAGCAAGCTAACAAAATCTGTACCTTGCTGAGTTCGCATTTGTTAGCGTTAACAGTATTTTCGGTTCGATGCTTCTGTTTCTTGAGGGGTATATTGTTTTGGCCTCCCATCCAAACACTAACCCTGCAGGACAGGGCATAACTTCAGTGAACTTTGGCATTACAAAGCTGTCAGATGTTCAGAGGGCACGCTTAAACTTGTGGTGTAAAGAAGTTGTGAGGGAACTTGAAAATTATCAACATGTCAGCCCAGAAGACAATGTTTCTCGCTTCTCTTTTATTTGTTATTCTTCAGAGACTGGAATGTTGTAGTTCAATACTACACAATTCAGTGCCTTCTGATTTTCTGTAACACGTACCACAGGCAACCCAGTGTATGCTTCACGGAAGCATCTCGTTAGAATAATTATTGCGTGCTTTTACTTGGTGTAAAAGCGAACTTGTTTTTTGTGGTTGGCTTGTAGAACGAGGAATAATCATTATAATTATTGCGTGCCTTTACTTGGTGTGAAAGCGAACTTTTTTTTCACCAATAGAACCATTGGAATGACATAATTTTCTATTAGTACCAATCGTACCATTGGTACCAGTGGACCATCGGAATTGCCCTGTACCCAGCTAGATCACATGAGAAAATAGTTTCACCAGTAGAACCATTGGAATGACATAATTTTCTATTGGTACCAATTGTACCATTGGTATCAATGGACCATCGGAATTGCCCTGTACCCAGCTAGATCACATGAGAAAATAATTTCACCAGTAGAACCATTGGAATGACATCATTTTCTATTGGTGCCAATCGTACCATTGGTATCAATGGACCATTGGAATTGCCCTGTACCCAGCTAGATCACATGAGAAAATAATTTCACCAGTAGAACCATTGGAATGACATCATTTTCTATTGGTGCCAATCGTACCATTGGTACCAATAGACCATCATAATTGGGAAAATATTGAAAGTCCCCTTAATGAAATGCATATTCACCAACAGAACCATTGGAATGACACTCTTTTCTATTGGTACCAATCCTACCATTGGTACCAATGGACTATCGGAATTGACAAATCGTATCCGTTTGTGTATATTGGACAAAACTAAATTGTGACGCCGATGAACAATAAAGTAGCTGCTATTTCCAAAATGATGGAATTACCTGGTGATACATAACATTGTCTAGGAGAGTAAATTTTTGACTCAGCAGAAACAATGGTCAACCCCGGGGTCAACCTCAAGAGTTTGGGCGATTGTGATCTTTGTTTTTGACTTTGCTCATTTATTGTCAAACTCTATAACACTTGACAGAAAAAGAAAGTTACGAAAACCCGGTACCTTGCCATCATTTGACACAAAATTAATCACGGCGCCCGCTGGATTCCGGCGATGTCACTTTCGATTTTGCGATTAATCTGTGCAAGCAAAAGTACAATAACAAAATTGAACGTAGCAAAAATCTCCCCAAAATGTTTGTCGCTGATCGTAACTTTTTATATTCTATATTCACGGTTCAAAGTTAGTGTTGTTTTCATGTCCTAAATATGTTATTCTCGAACGACCGTCCAGGAAACTTCCTTCTGCTCTTTCTAAAAACTGTGTATCAATTTACTTTTGCATCAATATTTGTTTTTGCATAAAGCAAGCTAACAAAATCTGTACCTTGCTGAGTTCGCATTGGTTAGCGTTAATAGTATTTTCGGTCCAATGCTCCTGTTTTACGAAGGGGTATATGTTTGAGGTCACCCATACAGATACTAACCCCGCCGGACCCTTAGGGATTAACTTTAGTAACCTTTAGTATGACAAAGCTGTCAGATGCTCAGAGGGCACGCTTAAACTTGAGGTGAAAGAAGATGTGAGGGAGCTTGAAAATTATCAACATGTCAGCCCAGAAGCCAATGTTTCTCACTTCCCATTTATTTTCTTCAATTTTTCTGGGTTCAGTACTTTGCTAGTAACCACATGTCTTCTCAGGCTATTTACCCAAGACTTCTATCATGGCACTACAATGATAGACAATACCAAATCAATATCGTGCACTGCTAGAGCTACATATTATGCAAGGACAACTTGAATCTCCTGGAAGACAACACACAGCTCAGTTGACATTTTATATGGAATGAAGTGCTGTTTTACTTCACTACCACATGTAAGCAATGCGTGTCTAAAATTTCCAAAGAGGACAGGAATTTCTTCTTTCCGACAAATGATTAATTAATAGGCTGGTAGCCAGGTTTTTAACCTCAGAAAAGGATCTGTTCGTCGTGCGAACGTGTGAGGACCTGTGAGCCAAAGGGCCTGACTGCTGGTATGACTTCTGGGTGACCCCTTAAATGGTCTTAATGACCCCCCAACTTGAAAAATAATTGTCTGGAACGGTGCACGTACCACAGGCAACCCAGTGTGCCCTCACGGAGGGTCTCGTTAAATTCAAAACAAGAACCCAATTCAAAGATTTTGGCATGAATTAAATGCTTAGGTTCATGCAATAAAAATATGTAACTGCTTTAAAATCTGTCGTCTAATTGTTTTTGTCTGTGAGCTATGGTAATAACTGTTAATAGCTTGACTACAATGGGTTTTTTGCAGTTTCCAGCACATTTCTGATTTGCTGGAATATTATTTTATAGGAGCAGGATAATTATGTATGTGTTGTGTATTTTCTGTTTCGAATCTACGTATAAACTATGTTGAAACCATTTTTATTTTTGGACACAAAAACCCCATAACATAGCCTTTACATATGCTACGTAAAGGTTCCATTTGACTAGTTAAAACATAGCATTTCCTTTCAAAATATATACATGAGGCATACGTATAACATAGCCTTTGAATAAGGCTTCTGTATCCAATTTATGTAAATCATAACATACCATTTACATAAGGTCGTTAAATAGGATTTACATAGATTACACAGTGTCTGGTTCTACAAGGGAAGGTACAAGACATGACTGCCTGATTATCACTAATGACCAATAACTTTATAGTTAAACAAAGTATTCAATGATCTTAGGTAGTTCTTTATACAGACAAGAAAATGATGCCTGTTTTTGTTGTGCATTTGACTGCTTAGAGTAAGAAGCTTAGTGAAGTCACTCCTGATAAATTTAAAAAGTTACCAATGGCTGAATTGCCTTAAAGGAACCAAAAGTTAAAACCATCAAGGAATAAAATTAACTGGTGAGAAAAGGCAGAGGAAAATCATGAAAAACTGGAATATCCTTGAAAAAAGCTGGAAATTAATACATGATCTTCACGTGCTTTCATTTAATAGCATGCAGGAATTTCTAGAAAAATCTAAAAAGCAGCATTTGTAACAAGCTGGAAAAACCTGATTTGATCCCAGATTATGATTTCTGGAATAAAGCTGGCAATTTCTTCCCTAATTAGCATGTTTCATTAACATTCTAGAATTTTCTAGAATTTTCCAGAAAGGAAACTGGTAAATTCTAGGAATTTCTAGAAATTGTTTTTGTCATACATGTATTCTAAGAAAAATTCTGGAAATAACCAGGATATTCCAGATTTATTTTGCAAGGGTCTGTAATCAATCTAAAAAAGATCAAGTTTTAAAATTTGGTCAAAATTCCAGTTTTGGTATATTGTACCGTTAACAGCGCTAAAGGGTGAATGAATTACTCTAGCTGTGCCATGTCGTTTTGATTTTCAAGTTACTCGTTCGTTATTTCAAAAAGAGCGATTCAAACAAGCGACATTTTGGAGTCGTTTTCACTCGCTCTCAAGGCCCCATACCGAAAAAGTCGCCGTCCAGGTAAAATAATTATCGAAACAAAGTAAAACATTTTTCTAAAAACGGTTCTGGTAGTCCTTTATTGTGACAAAGTTTGGCAACTTTCGATTTTTCTATCTTGCACGGTCTTAGGTGAAAATTGCTGAGACGCGCTATTAAATGTTCCTTACAAGAAGGTGTAACTCAAACTATAAAGCAACAATATTATAGAAAACATACTGTAACTGACGCAATGGTAAATTTTAAAAGTGTAATGCTAAACCGACATGATCAACTTGTTTGTTGAGTTTGGCCGGTTTCATCTGCTCAATATGGAAGCTCTCCCTGTTTTTGAGTTGATAGAGAGAGGTAGCATTTTCACTAAATTCTAAGCAAGAAACATCGCAATTATCCCGACAATGTTTAGACAAACTAAGATGCTTGAAAATATGATAATTTTTATCCCAGAAAAGGTGCTCATTTACACGTGTGTAGAAATGCCTGTTATGCACGTTATTTTCCTTGCCAAATTTTTTAACCTTCTTTTGCACAAAGTTCAATTTCCACTATGGAAGACCAAATATTTTCTTGGTCAATTTATGACAGCTGATGACATGCATCACAGGTCAACTTGCCGGTTTTCAAAATGCAGGGGTTTGTCTGCAAGTGTTTCCTTCTTGTCTCCCCCCATTTTTCATAACTCTAAAAATTTTAATTTCATGTGGTTATCCAAGCTGCCAAGTCTTTCGGTAAAACATTATCTAGTGGGAAATAACTTTCTAACACAAATCAGTGGATCGAGATCGGGAACGAACAAATAAACAAAGCCACAATAAGCCAATGGATTTAACATAGTAAATTGATATTATTTACACTTGCTGAACAATAAAAACTATGGTAAATAGCTCATACATGAAGCTATTTAACTAAAAGGAACTAAAAGAAGTAAAAGGCAAAGAAATTACCAACAAAACGAGTAAAATGACTTCAAATTGTAAACAAACTAAACAATGTCATAATCCAAGAACTATTATATGAAGCATGGATTTGAAAAAAGCAAGAGCTTCAAATTACATATTGCACAATAATCCCACAATAGTACATTGAAACTAGTAATTGTAAAATAATGGTAACAAACGGATCATTTGGAATCAAATTATATTAAAAGGATACAAAGCAGTAGACAAAAATACAGCAATTACTCATTGGAAAACAGCAAAAATATTCAAGGCGCAAATCACATGCTGTGCCAAACTAAAGGTCAACATAGATAAATAAACCTAGACAATAGCAAATGAAATTTTGCAATCACTGCTAAGAACTAAAATCAAGAACAGAAAGCTATATGACTTGTAGTAACTAAACTAAAGGCTAGGCGTAAATAAAGAGATAGGAAAATACTGATAACATACCAAATGTTATTGATAACTACACACCTCAGAAGACTTGAAAAATGACTTGTCTTTAAGACTGACACCCTTCAGATAAATTAACTGAACCGACTGAACTTACTTGAAGTAAATGGTAGCCAATTTACAATGGATTTTAGGAAAATAGAAAACTAACTAAAAACCAAATAAGGCTAGGGGGTAAATCTACTACCCACTAATACAGGATTTACCTAAGGGAAGAAGGAGTTTACCACTCCTACACAACAGGAATTAGGTAAGAGAAATGTGTGGGGATAACACAACTACACAAGCAAAAATATGAGCAAATTAAGTAATTATGGGTAAACAACCAAATGAAAGTAATTAGGATAATGAAAAGAAGTTGAAAATAATTGGAATAAAAATAAACACAAAATGAACACAAGTGACCTAGTCACAGTTCAATCAAACGACAGACAAATAACTTATTACAGGTACACCCAGCAAGCTAATATCACTTAATACCTTGCAATGTTCCTTTTTAAAACCTTTTGAGCAGGAATAATGAATCTGGCTGAAAAAATTATTTAAGGGATAA
>NC_090871.1:62873840-62876340 GCF_036669935.1 Montipora foliosa | reverse complement strand
ATTGCAGAATGGCCGCATTAATTGTAATCTCTTCCAATTCGACTGGTGTACACCTTTTACAGTGTCCGAGTTGGCCAGGGGAAGTGTTGGTTACAGCCACCTTTTTCTCTAGTTTGAAGTCTCCACTACGAAACAAACAGACTGAACTTAAAAAACAGGCAGCCGTAACTTACAGCACCGCTCGAGAAAACAAGGTTATCAAGATCCACATCTCCAGATCATTGAATCAAGCAACAAAAATTGGTAAACTGTACGGCTCGTTGAATTTGCCAATTGAATCTCCCGTACTATCTGAGGCATACGATTTAAGACTTTGAATACGACATCCAAGTGAACGCACTGCATGGAGCACTAGACATGATCGTTTTTCGTTGTTGTTGATGAGGCAATTATTAAATTGGAAAGTCCTCTGGTATTCGAATTGCATCGCATAAGACGAAAGGTAAATGGTTGCAAAGATCACATTTAGGATGACGAACTGCACTTTATAACTGTTAAATTGCCGTTTTGGATATCGATCGTATAGCTGGGACCATCTGCATCAGAACGGAAATCAAACTTCGAACTTTCATTTGCTTAGAGCTATAACTAATTTTTTAACTGACAAGAAGACGTGTTCAAAAACACCTCAGTCCAACAACATGAGGAAAGAGATTGATAATTCCATTTGGTTGTGGACATAACTTTGTTTCGACCATTTAAATTGTAAAGTTGCCGGAAAGACAAAACATACACTTTGCTAGCTGAGAATACATGTGTTCCTTTATTGGCTAATGAATTCATACAAGATAGTGAGCAAGCTTGAAGTTTTTGGGAAAAAAGAGAATAACAAAAAGTGGTAGAAATTTTTACTAGCCGGGTCCTTGAAAACTCAATAAAACACTTTTTGCTGTAGTCATTATGGAAGACAATCTGCGCTCATGTTGCCATTGGCGACGATCATATTGACGGACAGTAAGATGATCAACGTAATTCTTTTCCTCGAGAATCTCTATGAATAAAGCAATGGCCAGTCAGGATGTTCTTTTCTCGACGACATTATATGTTTCACATCTTTATTTACAAGATATTTAAACTATGGTGTTTCCACATGATAGTTCATTACACCGTCCGTTTGAAGAAAGGCGTTTCCTACTTACTGTGCGTTCGGCAGTCTAGATATTGATATCGATTGTCGTCTCTTAACTGGTTTGCATTGAAAATTTAAAGATTCTAGAAAGAAAATTTAAGTAAGAGATCAAGCAACAATTTTATTAAGTAAAGCTATGGTCCTCGCAGTTATGAACGCAATTTCTGCAATTGCGTAAAGAAGCCTGAAAAATTCAGGACTTCAACGGGGTTTGAACCCGTGACCTCGCGATACCGGTGCGACGCTCTAACAAACTGAGCTCTGAAGCCACTGACGTTGGGAGCTAGTCATTTGTGGGTTCCAAAGTTCCCGTGAGGAATGAATCAACGATGAAATGATATATGAAATGGATCATATATGAACTGCAGATTATGAAGTCCTGAATTTTTCAGGCTTCTTTACGCAATTGCAGAAATTGCGTTCATAACTGCGAGGATCATAGCTTTACTCAGGAGCCATAATCAGGGATCCTGCTTTACTTGATTTCATATCCGCAGTTCACGTATGATCCATTTCATATATCATTTCATCGTTGAACAATTTTATTACCTACAGTAGCTTTTGACCTTCTGGAAGTTTTCGAAATCGCGAAAAGAAATCTGGACGTTTGCCTAAGCAAAATGTTTGCAGCCCGGAGAAGGGACTCGCATATTAAAGGGCCTGGAATGCTCGTCGCCTCGCTAGCTTAGGGGTGCAAATTTCGGATTTTGGTCCTACTTAAGGTGTTCATGGCAAAACGCCGACATATGTAGCCCATATGTAGCCGTCAAGGTCGCGTTCAGGGTTGCAAGAGAAGAAATATAAAAATGACTATTTAATGTGTTTTAAATATGGTCTCATTTAGGGGTCGAAAAAAGCCTGGGCCACGCCCAAATTAGTCTCCTTTAGGAGTTTAATTCAAAAATTTCGACAAGCATTTGCATACGCAAAGTCACCCCTCCCCGGGATTTGCAGTCTTTAAATTTAAAATGCACAGAAATTAAGAGATCGGACAACTTCTACTTCCCAACTTTTTAGCTTCTTAGGCCCGGTTCAGACGCCCGACTTTACATGATCTGAATCGAATTCATTGAGTTAAGTTCAAGTAAAATACGGCGTGTGAATCAATTCAGAACAACCGGTCTAATTCGCAATTTTTCCCGCCTGGCTTAGCCGGGAATTACGGCTGTGGAGCGGCTTTGATCCAGACGCCGTACTTCACATGAGCCCAATCAAATGCAGAAATTATTACAACTTTGCAAGTTTCTTCAATTATAGTATGCTTCTGTTAATTAATTTCGGCGCTATTAAGTTCGGCGTCTGAATCAGTTCAGCCGGGATTCTTTAATTTGGGTCCGGTCAGTGTAAAATGCAGACTGCAGACCAGGGCCC
>NC_090871.1:62858840-62863840 GCF_036669935.1 Montipora foliosa | reverse complement strand
GAAGAAGCCAAAGGTAGATAATTTAGCGTTTTTATTTTTTCGCAATGTTTGCATTTCGTCCATTTTCACTTGCTTATGAATGGTCTTTGTTATTTAAACCAATCAAAATCGTTTATTTGCTCAATTTTTGAGGTCCCGGATAACAACAGGAACCGCTCCGAAACTCTTTGATGTTGATCGAAATGATCTAAATTTGATCCAATTTTTTCACGAAATTGAACCTGCGGGTAAAAGCATGGCCGAAATAGACGAATCTGCGAGGCCTTCTGTGCGCCAAGGTAGGAATTCACCGTTAAATAATTAACAAAACAAGTTCTTGTCATCATGACAAGTGCGCGTGATTTCAGGTGATCTCGAAGCCTCGCTTGTTCAAGCACATGCATCGATTCTTAATTTTGGTCAGTCCTTATTTTTTTAGGAAAAGTTGATGAAAGAGTGTAGACATTGGAAAATTCCACTGAATCTTTCCGGCAGTAAGTCCGAAACTAGATTTTTGAGGCATGTAGTTAGGCTTAAAACGGAGAACGCGCGCGCTTAGCTTTTTCTTTAGCTCTCCTTCAAATTTGTCAGCAAAAACTTTTGGTCTTACGGGTTTCTTGACCTCCCGCTATTTCTTCTAACAATTTGGAGGCATAATATAAAAGCTATTGTTCCTTGTGGTTGTTTTGTTTCCGAAATCGCTATGCCGCCGCGAAAGCTTCGAAGAGCTACGACTAGTTCAGCTGTTTACCGTTCGATCATAAACTTGTGTTATTTAAATATCTAACACGACCTCATAGAATTGTCGATAAAACTTCTGTGAATCTAAGAAGCCGAGGGGTACCAGTTAATAAAAAGTGATGAAAAGGTCATTTAAGACAGAACCTAGCAGTGCAAGATCTCGAATGTCAAGGTTTGGCGGCCATTTTGTTACTCTTTCCGCGAAATAAATTTTCTTCGCCCTCTCCGATCTTGTTTGCTCGTCACTTTTGTTTTATTAATCGTGTACATGTTTTCACAGCCCTTTCAGAAGAAACTAAGTAGGTCACATTTTAGCCAGAGATTCGGTGCTTGAAACGACAAAAAGCCAATCTTCTTGAATCCATTCATGATTTCGTTCCAGAGGAAAACGTTAAGCGAGCGAGCGATGTAAAGCGTTCCCTGTGCTTATCTTGCGGTTAAACGTTTACATCGGTGAAACTATATTTTTTAAATCGATATTGGTGCATCTGCTTTCCAAGAATGTTGTTAGAATGTGTCAAGTTTTCATACGGTGTGTCGCACTAAAATCATCGACAGCAAGTTGCAAGTTGTAAGAAAAATAAGCTTACTATTAGTTGTTATAAAAGCGTAGTCTAAAGCCCCGTTCAAACGGTCATGATAGTTGATGATAGTTGATGATAGTTTCAACTATCATTTACTATCATTGACTATCATGTTTGCGATCAAACGGTCCATGATAGTTCATGATAGTTGACGAAATCGCGCAATGTGCTGGCGTAGCTAACTGGTACCTAGTCTCCTACCGCGCGCGATTGTAAACAAATATGGCGGGGATTTGAATTTCGTGACGAAAATGGCTGTGTATCAGCCGAGAAGAGCAGCTATTGCCACAATTTTAGTGGCTGTAATGCAGGATGACATACGTGAAGAGTTGCTGGGCCGCCACAAACGAGAAAGGACGAAAGAGTGGATACGGAGGAGAGAAGAGAAAGGGATGTATCGATTAGTTGAGGAGTTGCGAGCGGAAGACACGGTAGCGTACAAGGAGATGATGAGGATGAATTATGAGACATTTAGCGAAATTTTGATGGCTATTGAGCCCGAGATTTCCAAAGAACAAGTAATAGGCGGACAGGTGGTAGTCATCGCAAAAAATGTTCCACAAACATGGCCGTGCCTCGTACTCATCTATTAGGTTGCATATCAAACTACTACTCCACTTCTCGTTGTCTGGTTTTTTAGCTTTTTTAGCTTTTCTCACTTTCTCGCTTTCAGCGTCACTGTCGTCCGAATATTCGTCCAAATTATTGCTTTGTTGTTCCTCACAGGACGATGGCAAACTTGCGGTAGCCATATTGCATTGAGCCCGCCTTGGTTACCCCCGCTGACCGAAAAACTATCATGCACTATCATCCGCTCGGTCAAACGGAAAAAAACTATCATGAACTATCATGTCGAATTTGAACATGTCCAAACTGCATGATAGTTGATGATAGTTGATGATAGTGAATGATAGTTCGTGTTCAAACGTGCGTGATAGCTGAAACTATCATCAACTATCATCAACTATCATGACCGTTTGAACTTGCCTTAACAATTTAACGCTAACAATTGTTGTTCAGAAAAAAAGTTCAATTAAATTCTCAGTCATCCTAAAAAACAATTTGATGAGCTAACTATTATCGCAGAGAACGCCTAATTAGTTTTAAAGGTAATGGAAAACACTATGAAAAGGTAAACAAATCTTTTCCTCATTCAAATTGGGAACATATTTCATTTTTTGGCCAAGGTAAAGATCTTTAATTAAGTCAGCTACAAATAACAATGCTAAATTTTAATTTTTTAACAATGATTTATTATTTGCAGATCGATTTGCTATTGTTCGTCCAAGGTCAATTAAATAATGTGAGAAAATTAATGGCCTTTGAAGTTACCAGTTGCAAGTGTTTTTTTCTGTCTATAAAGATCGGGATGTGGTGTTTAGAAAACCACGAAAAATTACATTTGAAACTAAAATATTGCGCACACTTGTGACAGTCAGAAAAAAATTATCAAGTGACAGCCTTTGTGTTAAATTAAAAGGTTAAAAGCTCTTTTCTAAAACATCCTATGAAATTACACACAACGCAAGCCATTAAAGCTAAGTGCAAAATGATGTGTACTTTATCATTTTTATATTGTCAAATTAATGTGCTCAGCATAAAGGCAAATTATTGAAATATTACGTTTTATCGACATGTGATTTTAAGTAATGAATGCTTTCATTGAGCGACCGTAATGTGATATTAAGGAACTCTGGTATTGATGATGTGGGTATTGAGTGGGTAGTGTGTGGAAAGTAATCTGTGGTGTGGTACCACCTCTGTAGAGTAAACAGTTTTCTATCTTTGATTGATGAAGATGATTTCGTGTCAAGGTAATGCTCAATTCTGTCTGATCATCAAAATGCTGTTTTGGCTCAGCAGTTCATCTCACTTAAAGTTACTACTGAATCCATAGATTCCACCTGTAATGTACAGTGTACACTGAAACAAGTTGGTTACAATTTTATGTACACATATCATTTATGTGTAAAAAATTGCTTCTATAATATATATTGTAACTAGTGCTCTGCTTTTAGTTATCCTCCGATGGTTAGTTATGGCTGAATCATGTGGAATTTTACATTTTCTGTTAGGGCAGGATTTCTGAGACCTTAATGAACCAATTGTTTTGGTTTGTTTCATGACACTTTGAATTGAAATAGCAGTCATTTAAAAAGTTTCTGTCTCTCTTAAGGAGGGCTTTCAATAGAAGCCGGCTACTGCTGGAGCTCCGGAGGTTGTGGGTCATCAAGTCACTGGGTACTTGGTCTAAAAAGTTCTGCTAGCATAACAAACCTCTTGAAATGTTTACAATCTTAACCACTCCATAGTGCAAAATGTTCAAAATTTGCCTACACTTGTCTTCTTGAGTATAATTCATACGTGTTCTTCATTTTCCCTGTGTTTAGCAATTGCTTATGTTCGCGATCAAGACATTTCCTGCCATTTTTAGCAGTATCATAGTAAAGTTAGTCTCTCTTTCATGTCGGCTGTTTAATAAAGCATACCAGACTGAATTATTTGCATTCTTTCCAAAGAAGTCACATTCTGGAACAGGAATTTGAAGACGTTTTTACTTTCATTCCATATTGTTTCTAATCAATACTGTGGTATTTTTGCTTACTGAAGAATATTTTAATAACTCTTTCATTGCCTTCGAATGAAGTGAAAGTCTTGTAAAAATTAAAAACACTGTTTCTTTTGTTCATAAATATTTTGTCATTTAATAAATTGCCATTTAGTCGTTATCTTTGACTTTTCACACGTATTTTTAAAGTGTACAAAACTGACTCAGATCTCACAGTCATACAACATTTCTTAGATAGATGTTTTAAAAGGAAATAATTATACATCTATTAAGAGAATTGCCATTCGAGATCTTTTAGAAAAGGCAGATAAGAAGCTTTTGAAGACCTGTACGTTTGGTTGACCATGACTGCCTGCTCAGTAATATTATTCCAAAGAAGAAAGAAACAAAGTATCATCTTAGGAACAGAACTGCGTATCACCCACAAATAAATTCTGATAGATTTAAGACAATATACCAGGATCTTTCTCCTTTTCTGAGAATCTGGACAGGTGTAAATAGTTTTTCAAGCCATTTTTCCAAGTTGTGGTATGTACAGATACAAAATGGGCTTCATGTGTGATTATTATTAATTCAATCAGCAATATTGTTTTCTTGAGCATGCTTGGTCCTGTTTTGTCATACTCATTACACATGATGTCATTTGAGCAGCTTTTTACAGGTGGGGTCACCCGAAGAGTGAGGAGATTGTTATGGTTTTGAGATCAGCCTTGTACATGTAGCATGTTCTTTACGAAGGGAGCCTTCACTTTACTTGATAAATCTGTGTTGGGTTTGTTTTCAGTATGTCAAGATTTCATGGTGCAGGAAGATGGAGCCCTTGCACAACGACTTCAAGAAGAAGAATGTAATAAATAAGATTTGATTGTCTTGTAATGATACAACTACGTGTAACATTAGTTTTCAGTATTACAGGGGTACAGGTGTATTTTGTCACTTGGAGGATAGCATTGTTTATAATTTTTGTATTCATATTGTAAATTTAAAAATGTAAATGCTTTGTTTATAGTGGAAGTGCCAGTTCACAGGCACCCCACTTTTATTAATTTGAAAGAAACATGATTAAGAACCCCAGTTGAATCTGGGACATGCAGAAACAAATCCAAACCAGAGGTTAGAACTGGATT
>NC_090871.1:62843840-62853840 GCF_036669935.1 Montipora foliosa | reverse complement strand
ATTCTAAAGGTACAAAAATGTCCCATAAAATCTCAAAAGTAACACTTTTTTGACATCTGCATTCAATAATTTATGTAACTTCTTTGATTAATATTGCCGTTTAAGAAGTAAAAGTTCTGGGTTTTCGTATTTACAAAACAACAACACTGACTAGCTCGCAACTAGCTATCAGCATTAACCTATACTTCAATGTTAACCATTATAGCTTACGCTTATGTGCTTTGTTGTATTCATAAGTAACAGATTTAGCTGCTTTTAGGACGGACGCTGGAGGCGTAAAAGTCTTACTGTGAGAAAGTGGTGTCTACGCGTGTGGGCGTGAGAAATATATCAAATGCGTGTGTCTCACGCAAAATGCGTGAGAGTTGGAAGGTCTGCAAATGGTATATTTTCGAAAGAATAACATGTGCCAGATATTTTCACAGGATTGGTTGGAGGGGGAAAGCAATATTTTCCCATAAACGAAATGTAATTTCACCTTTGAACAGACGAACATTCCTTGGGTAATTTCGGTAAATATTTCAGTGAAACAGCCGGTAACATTTACTTGAACAGCCGGTAAAAATAACCGGTTACCGGCTCTTAACAAGAACCCTGTTATAGTGTTTAAATTAATTAAAGAAGTTATAATGATAAGCGGTTAAATTTAAGGTTAGGTGTAAAGAATTATTTCTTTGAGTGAGTTGTGACCTTAAAACAAGGACTGAGTAGATAATTATGATATTCATTCTTAGACTAGATACATGTATTGAGTTGTGCAGAGCTAAACTGATTTGGGGGACAAGCTGTGGTTATGTTTCATAGACAAGTGAAAGCTGTGGAATTATGTTTGATTTAAAGTTGAATTGTCTGAATAAACCTGTAAAATTATTTCTTAAGGTGTTAGATGACTTACATGTACTGTTGGGAATTTACAATTTCTTCTGATCAGCTTTCTTAGATTAAACTAATCTTTCTTTATTTCATCACCTTGGGTCCACATTTTTGATAAGCTTGGCCCAGAAGTTTAAAATTCAATGAGCACATATAATAATTGTTTCAACGTTGAAATTTAATCAAGTTGAAGATTAAAGTACCTTAACCCTGAATTTCCATTTTCTCAGTCCACTTTCCCCCTGTTTTCCTTTCATTTTTATTTGGTTGATCTTTGCCTAATGCATGCCTTCATCCACATTATTTCTAAAATTTTGTTTTACTTACAGTATCTGATTGACGTCATTCTTGTAATTTTTTTCCTTTTTTGATGAAATTTTCTATTTTTTAAAGGCTGTTGGGCTTCCTTGCCATTTTTCCACCAAACGTTTCTGGATTGCTACTCAAATGCTTTCTTGTGACAAATGCTGCAAATATCTTTTGCATTAATTTTGTGACTGCTTTCTTTAAAAGCTCAATTGTTTTGTTAGTCAGATATGTGCACGCACATGCATTATTCATCCAAGGAACAGATTATTGAAATGATTACTGAAATCAAATTTGCAATATTAAATGAACTCATTAATCCGCTCATCAGAGGAACGCTTGAACTGTTTTGACTGTAAAAGCTTCAGTAGGGTTGTCATAAGGAAAGAAACTTAAAGGGGCACTTTTGGATAAGTTTCAGTGTTTTTTAGTTCTTAACTGGGTAAAATGCTTAAAATATTTAATACTAAGCCAAGGTGGGAAAAATTAAGTAGCTTGTTATTAATGCCGAAGACTGTGACTTGTCCCCAAAAACTCTTGGTATGACCATTTTGGAGTTGCATTTTTGTGGCATTGAAAGAAAAGGAAGTAGGAAATGGAAGGCTCACTAGACCATTAAATTGCTTGGCATGAACTGAATTTTTTTTTTTTTAATGGTGTATTTTTAGAAGATTGAGGCTTTTGTGGTTTTTATGGACTGTCTTGGTTGTCTGTCTCTGCAGGAAGTTGAAGTTGAAAGAAGAAGAAAAGATGCCGAGACAAGAGATGAGGTACACATGCTAGAACATAATGTGAAACTTTAGCAAAAAGGTTCAATAACAGTAATTTTTAAAGAGCACCCCAATGATTGAAGTATTTACAGGAGCATCAGTATAGCTTATGTTATAAATTCAGACAGACTGGTTTTATTAAGTAAAGATAATACATACATGTACTGTACTATCATGTTTACTCAGGTGAAATGCACTTGCTCTGATTTGTCGAGTGCTCTGATTGATCATCCCTTAAAAAAAGGTCTTGGATAAGGGCCTGTGTGCACACTACACCAAAAAGTTTGGTGTGGTGTTTGCAAAAAAATTGAAAATTTCATGACAATGGATTTTTTTTTTCGTAATAGCGTTTGTACTTGAGACATACGAATTATTTGTGTAACCACAATGTTGTTTGCCGTTGACGGGTATATGTCAGGGAGCATTCATAATGGTCTCGCGTCAATTGACAATTTTTTTGGCAAAACAAACACAATTTTGCATAGTGCAAACTGGGCCTAACTCTAGTTTGCAATCTCTGTCCAAGTGAATGTGGTTGATTGATAATCCAGGATCATTCATAATCACTTGAAGACATTTGCTTAACCCTTTGAGCAGTGAAAAGTGATAATAATAATAATTATAATAATAATAATAATAATATTATTATTATTATTATTATTATTATTATTAAATATTATTATTAGTCAATAATAATATTGATAACCCATTCACTCCCCCCAGTTGACAAGTAAAATCGTCTGCTGTTCGGAAGTCAGTGTGGCCCAGTGGTTAGGGTGCTTGCCTTGAGATTCGGAGATTCCAGGTTCCAGACCTGCTTTGACCACTCATCTAATTTGTTCCTGGTAGTCCCTGGTTCAACTTCCCAGCTGCACTTGTAAATAGCCAAATGGTTTGCCTCCGGCCAGTTTGGATTCTTAACAATCAATCAATCAATCAACTTTATTTAAACAAGGTAAATGGCTCAGCAAGCTGGTTTTCAGACAAGCCGTGTGAGAATTACAAAGTATAAATGCTAAAAAATTACAAGAATTACAAGATATACATGTAAATGTTAAAACGACTAATGAACTAGGTATAACTTAGCGCTAAATATCATTTAATGTCAAAGAAATTTGCGCCTTGATAAGAAAAAGAAGGTTTTAGAAAATTCGTTTTAGGTAGCGGTAATTGGAAGTCATAGTTCGAACCCCTCAAATTATAATTGTGAACTTCTGAGGTTTTATGAAAATACTCCTGGAGATACGTTGGACAATTGTTATTGAATACTTTAAACGTAATTAACAAGTGCCTTTTCTCTCTTTCTTCTAAGTTAGACCACTCTAGAGAATTTACATGTAGTACTGCTGATGATCGAATAGAGTAATCAGCCCTAGTAATAATCCGTGCCGCTCTATTTTGTAACTTTTGTAATTTGTCAGCACGTGTTTTGGAGCAGTCACTCCATACTACATCACAATAATCAAAACAAGGTTGTACAAGTGAATAGTAAATTGTCTTAAGAGTCTCTTGATTGTCAGTTAATTTTCTAGCTAAATGCAACATTCGCAAGCCATTCGAGACTTTAGATGAAATATGTTTGATCTGATCATCCCAGATTAGCATTTCATCAATATGAACTCCCAATAACTTAGTACAAGGTTTATGTTCAATTGGCCAACCATCCATCTTTAAATTCATGAACTTAGCTTTTGTCAAATTTTGCCGAAAACCAATAGTCATACATTGTGTATAACTAGTTTTGGAGGTATTGCAACTTAATTTGTTTGTCTGAAGCCAATCATGTACTGCAGCTAAATCACTATTTAAGGAACGTTCAATTGTGGATATATCTTCGTGAGCCATAGTTATATACGTATCATCGGAAAACATACCAGGTGTTGTATGTTGTAGACATTTTGGGAAATCGCTTACATAAATTATAAACAAAAATGGCCCAAGTATAGAACCCTGGGGAATGCCACATGATACATATTGTTCTGTGGATGAGAGTCCATTTACGTAAGATCTTTGTGTTCTATCAATCAAATATGATTTAAGCAACTGAAGAGCATTGCCAGTGACACCGTAACAAGAAAGTTTACGTAGTAAGATGTTATGGTCTACCGTGTCAAAGGCTTTCTTTAAATCTATAAAGACACTACCATTAAGTTTACCAGCATCCATATTGGTAAGCCAAAGGTTTACTGCACTTATCAAAGCTGTACAGGTTGAATGATTTGGTCTAAATCAAGATCGAGAGTCTGTCAAAAGATTTCCTGTTTGGAAATACTCTAACAGCTGAGTATGCATGACGCTCTCTATAATTTTTGATATGCCAGGTAGAATACAGTTGTAGAAATCGGTCTATAGTTGCTTGGAATATACTTTCATCGGACTTAAAAATAGGATGTACTTTTGCCTTTTTCCAATCATCAGGAAATATTCCAGTCTCCAACACTTGATTTATAATATCACATATAGAATTTGAGATGTATGGACTACAAAGCTTTAGAAGTCTGCTAGAAATATTATCCAATCCGCAACTTACCGAGGGTTTGAGTTTAGTGATCAGGCTGCGAATGTACCCTTCTCTTACAGGGCGAAAATAAAAATTTGAGTCAGCTCTATTTAAATAGTCCTCTGGTTGAAAAGCAGTGTCTGGAATACCAGATGCCAGTTTACTACCTAGGGAACAAAAGTGGCTATTCATTTGCTCAGCTATATCTTGCTTTTCTGTAAAATCTTTGCCCTCATAAACAAGTTCATTTGTAACTGTTACTTTACAATTGCGTCCCAGGGATCTATTTATTACCTTCCAAGTTTCTTTAAGATTACCACTATGCTTCTTAATGCTCTCATTAAAGAAGTTAGTCCTGGCTTCCCTAATACTAGCGTTTACGTCATTTCGTGCCTTTTTATAATCATTCCACATTTGATGAGAACTCAGCTTGACTGCTTGCTTTTTTAGAAAATTACGCTTGGTCATCTTCTGCCTCAGTTCGGATGATATCCACGGTGAAGATTTACTTTTCACTTTTCTTTTCCTTATCGGGGCATGTTTATTCGCAATTTCCAGAAACAGAGATTTCCAAACTAACCACATTTCTTTTGGGTCATCCAAAAGAGAAGCAAGATGGAAAGGTGTCTCTTTTATGTCATCAATGAAGGCATCACTATCAAAATTTTTAAATTGTCGAGATTCAATTACCTTTGGATCAGTTTTGGGCGTATTATGTTTATGAATAGCATAGATAAGACTGTGGTCAGAAATACCAACGTGTAAGACCCCATGATTTGTTATGATATCTGGTTTGTTAGTGAATATGTGATCGATTAGTGTTCTGGTAGTAGTAGTGATTCTCGTTGGCTGATCTACATGTATCAATTGAATGTATTGGTACGTTTCAGTAATAAACTTTAAGTGTTCAGCATTGCGGTCAGGCGTTTGCGGTAATAGATTACAGTTAGTATCACCTACAATCATACTCTCCTTATCTTCTTTCTCAAGTTTTAGCGGGTAGGATTCAAATTTTTCAAAGATTTCAACCTTCGAGTCTGGAGGTCTATACCAAGTTGTCAGCAGGAATGGCCTGGACTTGGGCTTTTTAATTTCAACCGTCAAAATTTCTAAATCTTCGTGAGAGGAGTGGTCTTGTCTGTTTACGTAATTCAAGGATTGTCTAATGTACTATTCCTATCGCGGCGGATTATATCGTATCCCTCAATGTCTACCTGGCTATCGGGAATTGTTTTATCCAATTTCGTTTCGTTCAATCCAAGTATGTCAATTGTTTTATCTTTTATAAGACACACAATTCGTCATGATGGCAAGTTACTCAATCACTGTTAGGCTACAGATATTAATTTTAAATCCCCTCATTTTTGGTAAAGTAGGGAAGTTAGGGCTTAAGTTAGATGAATGTAAGATACTATCCCTTACACAATTCATACTAAGATCATCATCCTGATTTAATGACTTGTCATTCTTCTTACTTGGTTCAAGTTATTGTTCCACAGTTGTTCTTTTTCTGTTCCGTCGTTTCATTGTGTTTCATTGGCCCTGAAAAGCCCCTATGGGGAGCGGTCAATTAAGTATGTAATGTATTGTATTGTACAGATTAAAATCTGGTAAGTCTCACTCCCAGCAGTCAATGGGTTAAACTATGATGTAGTCAAGTAAAACTGCTTTTTACACTGTCAGAAATGTTGCCAACACCCAGAGTCTTTTAATAATAATTATTAAATTAAATTAGAAATTTTCTAATAGACGCTGTCTTGCAACCCCTTGGTCGTAAAATTAGTTTGGACACTGAGGAACCCATGAACCATTCACAAAGAATCGCAGAGATGCAACTTCGTGTAACAATAGTATTGTTTAATGATGTAATGCACCCAAAGAAGGATTCAGGTAGTTGGATTGCAATAGAAAAAAGGAAAACTGAAAATCAAACTTCAGAGTTCATTTTTCAAATTATGACTTACACGTACAAGTAACAATCGGTCAAATTTAATCTCACAGGTAGGGAAGGGCACTCTCATGGAGCGTACTCTTTTGTATGACACTGGCACCTCATGTGAGATGAAACTCAACAAAGCTAATCTAAACCAAGCTGTAACTCTTCCCTACCTGAGAGTAAGACTTGTAAATTTTACCCTGGCTAACACCAGACGATTTTACTCTCCAATTGGGTGCGCGTTAGGCGTGAATGGGTAAATTCAAGACTTTTTGGTATAAATAAATGTTCACAATGACAAAAAAACATTTTTTTTTTGTTTTTGTGTTGAATTGAAACTTTGTTTAGTGTAATTTGAATCGTCATAGATCTAGTAAAGTTAATGATTGTTTATATCCAATTGGGAGCTTAAGCACGCGATGTTTTGAGGCATGGACGGATACCAGAAGTGATCATTTTTCACGCAAGGACAGACAACTGTGGTCTCTCAGATTTTTTAACTAATGGTCTCTAATTGTGAAAAGATACTTAGCAGTGTGAATGTAGTAGTGCCAAGACAAGTTAAAAAGGAAAACAGCTAACATCCAGTTGCCGTCTGTGACTCTGCAATGTCATTGTGTGCTTACATGTAAGCTCCGTAATATGACTGACAGTCAGTCAAGCAGAATGACAGGAACTTGAGTCAAACATAAAATTTAATATAGTAACTGGGATTTTACAGTATGATTTTTTTATGAAGACAACCTTTTGTTTTTGCTAGATCTGAATGCCAGCAGAAGTCAGATTTTCTCCATCACTTAATGTTTTCTCAATGTATTTATACACAAAAGGTTAATTAAGCATGCATCATCTCTGCAGCATTATTGCACTAGTATTGCTTCTTTGTGACTGTTGTGGGTGTAATAATTGTTTGGGATGCTTGAAATTTCATGTTGCGCGGCCTCAGACGAAAGAATGAAATTTAAAGAATTTCAAACACTTGCTCTTAACTTTAAGAGCCGGGCAGAAGTGGCTGTTTGACAAAAATAGATCTGAGACATCATTTCTTTGCTGTTGAAGGAAATCGCAAGGCATCTGCAAGGAAAGGAATCGTTAAAATTGGAGCGTGCAAGGCAACGTCATATAGAACGACAACAAAATGAAGAAGCAGAGGGCAAAATGCTGAGTGAAGCTCTTTCAAAGCTAAAAGAAAATGGAAAAAATCGTGTGAATCATTTTGAAGTGGCTGAAATTCAGACAGGTTAGTCAAACTCTTCTAATCAAGAATCAACCCAAACAACCTTCTAATAATACTTCCAAACGTTGTTATCTCGGTACTGATCAGTGTCTACCGTGAAATTACAGTACTGTGCAACCTCTTTCGAGTCTCGAGTCTCGCGAGGATCGAGGAACGGCAGTCGAGAATCAAGCAGTTCCTGTTGTGATTTAATCGAGGAGTAATGCTTTCGCGAAAGCTGATTTGATTATGAATAACTGACAAGGTTTCCCTGTCTGTGATTTTGTGAGAATCAAGTGTCAAGGATCTAGTTTGATTTTGAGTGAATCAAGTCTCGATTCTCGAATTGATTTTTGATCCTCAATTCTCGTGATGATGGAGTCGAGACTGTCAACTTACTATTGCATGGTTCTGTACTGTAAGTTCGAACTGAGATGCAGGAGAGGGTCTCTGCGGTAGGGGTACGACATTGGCAAGACATTGGCAAGGCATTGGCACAGCGAGGCTCAGAGTACAGTAGTTCCCATGGTGGCCTCCACCTTCCCCCCCCCCCCCCCCCCAACACCTTCAATCTTAGACAAAATTCTTGGGAAAAATTCTAGCTTTGGCATCATTTGACATGCACTCACAAAGTATATCCGTCCTTACCCCTCTTGTGCACGCCTTTGGCCGTTTTTTTTAACCAACATTGGAATGTGGGGGGAGGTGGGGAAGTAGGAAGAATTTAATCTTAATCACTGACAAATCAGAGTGCCACATTTTCCTAACGAGTTTTGTCCAAGATGGTAGGTAGGTCTCATTTTGCCACTGCTTGCTTTCCACTTTTAAAAACTTTTTAAAATCATTCTTTAATACTTTTAGGTGGTTTTACTGTAGCAGTGCAGAGATTTTAATGCTAAGATTGTATTACATTGCATTCAATTTTGTCACAGCACCGGTTCCTGTGGGTTCTAGAGATCGCCCAGTGCATACAGATGATACGAAACCTCATCAGAAACTATCAGCAAAAGGTAGTAACAGTAGCAGAGGATGTGATAATGGCAACAGCATGGGAGAAGGAACTGTCGTTGAGCTGCCGTGACTGGCTGAGGGAGGACGCCTTGAGTGTGACAGGATTATTATGGCTGATGGAACAGCTATTGACTTGTTTGATGAAAATGACGATTCAGGTGTGAGGGAAAACGCGCACCGAAGATTAAGAGAACGACAGGATGAAGTGGGAAATTTTGATCAGTGACTGGTTCAACAAAAAAGTTTAAATATAGTGGCTGGTATTGTTTACAGTCATCACCTTGCATTCAGTGTCGGTCTCCAAATGCAGTTTCACGTCATTTATATGTAAATACTACAACTTCTACCATCCAACTTTTTTTCTCCTTAAAATATGTGTTAACATAAGTTTTCTGTGTGCCTATTACGAGTATATGGAACCATTAAAAATTAGGGGGGGGGGGGGGAAGGGATTGTACTTGAAAGCTCTTGAACAGCAAAAGCGGACATTGTTGCCTCTCTTTAGATGGCCAGTGTGAAATGCCATCATCTCCGAAGTCGCAATGTTATGCGCAGTATGAGATGCGCGGTGCAAAACAAGGGAATCACCTTAAGCCAATCATTAAGGGCTACGGCTCGTGTTTTTAAACCCGATGAAACACTGCTGGGCCATTCCATTTTAGAGTAGCTAAAATGTCAAAATTTCAAACATATCTTTTGATACCCAACCATGGATATTTGGAAAGAGGATACCCCAAAGTGTTCAGGAAATAATTTGTCAAAAGTTTGTTTTGTGGTAAACGGCAAAGAGAGGCCATTGATTGTTGACCAATGAGAAGCTGGCTTAAGTAGCTATCAAGCTGTAATATTTCAAATTATTATGGCAGGGCACGTTAATTTCAAAAATCTCATCAAGTTAAAAAAACGGAGTCAATGCAAGACAAAGTTAAATTTTCAGATAGGTTTTGGGCCATCTTGAATGTTATTGCTGAATTATATTGAAAAACATTTCTGTTACGGACATTACGTGACGTCCGTAACAAAAACAGATCTTTTTTCTTTTTTCTCCGCAATTAAAATCCAGATCTTTTCATGAGCTGGGATCCTTTTTTAGCTTGAAGGGGCCCAAACTACGGCATTGAGAATTTGCAACAACAATGTGAATCACTGGAGAAAATGCAACAAGTTACGGACATTACGTTATGGACATTACATTATGAATGTAATTATAATATCCTGCCTGAAATCAAAGAAAGTAGAGTAGCTTTGCATTCAGAATGAAGTTGCAGTTGTGTGATGGGATACAATGAAATGGAGGTAACTAATTTCCAACCTTGTTTCTCGCAAAGGGGGATTGGAGGAACAAATAAATCTGTACAAATGTAATATCATTATTAAACTGTAAATAG
>NC_090871.1:62823840-62828840 GCF_036669935.1 Montipora foliosa | reverse complement strand
GGATCTAATATTACGACTTGGACTGTAACAATATTATTAGTCATTAATGTAAAGAGGTGCTAAGTTATTCAGAGACAAAAAACTAACAACAAAAGCTTTAAAAAAAAAAAAATACGTTGCTCGACCGGCAGCCATTTTGGCGGTCGGTCGGCGGTCGGCACTTGTCCTCGAGAACACCGCTGACATTCGTTGGCAGAATTTCGTTCTTAGCAACAGGCTTGTAGGAACAGCCCCTTAAAGACTTTGTGCCAGTTGATTGTTTACATTGCTTCACTCTTTATTGTTTTAACAGGATGCTACAGGACTCGCTTGGGTTCCACCGATCGTCTTCGGCGCCACATCATTCTTCGCTGGGGTAATCGCACTGTTTGTTACCCGAGACACGAGGAAAGTCGCTTCCAGACTTCGTTGGAAAAGAAAGCGGAGGAGATGGAAAGGGGATTTTGTCGGAGCAAAAGCAAGAATTCGCAGATTACACCTCAACTTTTTAGCTGAGCAATATAAACTGAATGTCGACTTCCTTCTGTTCTTTCGTTCGTGTTGATCAAGGGTGCGTTCCTTCGGGATGATCCGAAAAAGGATCATGGATCCAAGATCACTTGGATCACGGTGCATCAGAGGTACCGATAAATCCTCTCTGAGAAAGGATTTTTCAGTTTCTTTGAAGCACCATGATCCAAGTGATCTTAGATCAGTAATCCTTTTTCGGATCATCCCAAACGAATGTACCCCAAGGCAGTCCTCAAACGTACCGTTTTCTTTTCCGTTTTTGCCTCCAGTTTACTCCCTAAAAACTTTGTAAATTCTTTTTAAAAGAACCTCTGTTACGCTCTTTGTATAAATATCTTTTTGTGCCCCTACCTTGTTTTTGCGCCCATATATGGCGGCAGAAGTTTATCTAGCTGTTTTTCTATTTAAAAGCTGTTGGGGAAAATGGTGAATTCGAAACACTGTATCCATACCGGACTTCTCATGAACTCTATCCCTGTAACATTGGGTAGATCTAGTTTCTGCAATCATGTTGGGGATTATTTCACAATTAGATAATTGGAGCCAACATGTTAGCTTGTTTGTTTGATTGTTTCGGATAATATTAAAAACTGAACTACGGATATCAGATTGCCAGCACTTTAAATGACTCGCCGGACACAGGCTATCAGCTTTTTGTATCTACCGAAACAGTGGATAGCGTTGAACGCGCGCGCAGTTCTCACGCGCTGTTTGGCTACTCAAACTCTGGATATCCTTTGCTATTTCTGCTATACCTAATATGGTTAAGGACGGTGCCTACTAATTAAAGATATTTTTGCCCCGGTGTGCGATTATGCAGAAAATGTAGATCTTAACAAGTATTATTGAAATCCAAAAAGAAAATTGGGGGTAACCACACATGAATAATATTTGTAAAAAGCTTTAAAATACAAAGCAATGTATGCCGTACTTTCTCAAATTGAAGCTTAATTATCTCTCAAAAATGCAAGGTTACCCCCAACTTTCTTTTTGGATACCAAGAGTAGTTACTAAGAACTACTTTCTCCGGATAGTTTTAAACCGCGCAAAAATATCTCTGTATTAGTAAGAATCACCGATAGGAAATCCGAGTATCTGGAGATGCGCAGAACGTATGCGCAATGACAATAGACACCGTCCTTAAGGAACGCGTCAGCAATAAAGCGAGCTGAAAACATTTTGCAGCTCTGAGAAAAAACATGGTCGACAAAAGCCGTTTTGGACCGGAATTGACCGAGGCATAAATCGATGCTTTAGTCGACATTACTACCCCCGGGAACACCATAGAAGGATTGTTGATCCCGGAATTTTAATAAAAAAATTATTCTACTCGGGCTTGCTGGATATAAAATAATTATAACCAACGAAGCATGTTATGTATCACTTCATATCGAGGGCGCCCTTGTAGAATAATTCTCAAATATTCGCAGATATAGCATTTCTTAATACACTATTTGATATTTCTGTGGGAATAATCATAATTTTGAGTTATTAACATGTGGTAGCTGAGATTGGAGGATTCATCATTTAATATTCCGGGGCAGTCGTACCTGAAGTCGGGTTCAACTGATGTAACGTTTCACAGATTTTGTTAATTCCCTTTAGGCCAAATATCGTAAAAAGACCTTTTAGGAAGCATGACACACAAAGACCTTTCCGACAAAAGTCCCAGAAATGGATAATTCTTCGCTGGAGGGTGGGAGCAACTGTGGTTTAAACGTTACGCAACACACTTGATAGTGCTTTCGCCAAAATTTCTTGCTAATTGTCGCTGGAATCGCGGAAGGATGTACCGGTAACTGAAAGAAAGAAGCCACACTTGCGTTTGCCGTTCCCTTTTTTGATCAAGTATCCAACATCTTGTACAAGGAAAAGCTTCAAATGACATACATTATTATGGCGTGCAAGGATAGCGCAGTGGTGAGAGTACTCGCCTCCCACCAATGTGGGCCAGGTTCATTTCACAGATTCTATGTCATATGTGGGTTGAGTTTGTTGGTTCTCTACTCTGCAGCGAGAGGTTTTTCTCCGGGTGCACCGGTTTTTCCCTCTACTCAAAACAAAGCATTTAATTTGGTTTGTGTTAATTGTTGATTTTAGTTTACAGTGTCCCCAATTAATGCTCCAGCGCTAGAAGACTAGACACTTAAATAAAGTTCCTTTCCTTACCATCACGTTTGCGGCATTCCGTTGGGATGGGGTTGGAAACAAGATCGGGGAAGGGCTCTTTTTTCTTGATCGTGAAAATTTTTTCCCCTCTCTCCCCTCCCCCCACTGGATTGCGCCTGGGTCTCCAAGGATTTGCAGGGAACGGCAGGCTGAACTTTAAGTTCCACCAAAAATCTGGGAACTTGTACACTTGATTTCGGCTTCTTTCTTGCCTGTTCGCAAGTTATCTAACAGATTCTAAAAAAAAAAAAAAAAGAGGGACACAGCAAATTCTCAAGAAAAGGGAAAGGCATTTTTGAAGTGAAGAAGGCTGCCGTATGCCGCAAACGCCAAACAAATTTCTATCGTAAACCGTCCATTGCAAAGTTTTACGACGCTTTCGCCCTCTCGACGGAAAGTAAATTCTAATATAACAAGTGAGACCCAGAGCAGGAAGACCAATGGTGCTGCAACATCAATTTGATAACCAACGGTTCAGGTTTCCCAGATAGTAATTTATATTTTTCGTCCAGTTCTGCGTGTAGTCCAGAGAAGAAGATTTCGACAACCGTCACACGACAACAGAGATGGTGGCTTATTTATTGCAAAGGTTCTCTTTCAGAACAACTTTCACGAGTTACTTGAAGACAGGAAAAAGTATATCATTAGCTGCAAACCCGTCAGACCGCAATGCAAAGTTAGATCTTTTGGTTGGCCTTTGCTCAAGAGTACTAAATCCTATAAACACTTTGCTGAATTCCTGGTTTCCCAATTTTTTTCACAACAATTTTCGTCTTTGGGGGAAGAGGTGTGGCGCAGTGAAAGCATTCGCCTTCCTCTAATGTGGCCTGGGATTGAGTCCCGTATTCCTAATAGCACACGTTCGATATGTCAATATTCACTCATGGTTAGCTACGAGGCTTTACGGTTAAATTCCAAGATTGTTTTGTTTAGAACTCCTCCTTGAGACTTATGAGACAAACAAAACAGAACTCCACCGTGAAATTTGACCATAAAGCCTCGTAGCCACGCCTTAATATTGATATATTGAACTCGCCTATTCGCTGCTTCTTCACTCGACTGCGAAAGGATTTGCTCCCGGTATTTCCCTGGTATAACTAGGGGTAATCGAAGCTTAGCGAGTGCGTTCGATATTTGTAGGGGTACAGGTAGCAATTGAGGGGGAAGGGTGGATGGTCCGTGCGATAGGGAAATGTTATTACAATGGAACCTCGATACAACGATCCTCGATATAACGATATTCCCGGTATAACGATAAATATGCTATGTCCCGGCAAAAGTTACAGTGAAATGTATGGCCAGAACCCCGATATAACGATCTTCACGATATAACGATGAGTTTTTAGCGCACCGAGCGTAAAATCTTCCCCGATATAACGATATTACAGCATCAGTACACAGATACAACTTCAAATGTTTAAGTTTTGCTTTGTTTTGTTTCCCTTTTACGATTCATACCACAGACTTTGTTGTGTAACCTTGATAACGTCTAATGCTTTGCAAATTGTGAGTCATTTGATACTCATTACAAGTTTAATTAAACAATATGTGCAGTAGTAAAAAAAGTACATGTTAATTTTACCCCGATATAACGATATTTTCGGTTATTTTACGGCAATATCGTTATATCGGGAGTCTCGATATAACGATACCTCGATATAACGATCTAATTCCACTGCTCCCTTGGCATATCGTTATATCGGGGTTCCACTGTACTGCATATAAGAACGTGACAACTTGTTAGATGTAATCATTAACCATTTATTTGGAATTCTACAAGTAGACAACTACCGAAAATTACTCTAAAATGAAACTGTTACTTGCAAGTCTTTTCAGCTTGTGGTATAAAAGACCTAAGATTACTTTTCTGTGCTGAACGCTGGGACACGATAAATTTAGTTAGCTGATCTCAGTGCCGTAAATATCACAAGTCATGATGAAATGGCGCCGACGAGCGTTATATCTCGGTATACGTAGATTTACTTTGTGGCACAACAGCCGCCGAGCTACACAACTCGGTAGATTTACTTTGTGGCACAACAGCCGCCGAGCAAAACAACCCGGTTTGATGCAAGCGCGAGGAGTCGCACACATTTTCCAAGGATAGTGACGAACCATGCTTAATCCAAAGTAAAATTTTACTGAGCGTGTTTAACTTAACGACTTCAGTTGACAGACCTTCAGCAATCTTTCTGCTCTTTTCAACGATGAACGATGGAAGATTATCACACCTCACCAAACGCTAATATAATGAACGCCGACGTCGCACGAATCACCACGTGCGTTAGTTCGTCAAAGTGAGGCATAACGTAACCAAGTGC
>NC_090871.1:62798840-62821340 GCF_036669935.1 Montipora foliosa | reverse complement strand
CTTCTCGCCACCGTGTAATACCCTCTATGTAAAAACTAGCGATAATAAGCTAAACTTCCGACGTTTCAGCGAGTTCATAACGGTCAACACTAATTTCCATCCCCAAAACTGACATTGGACATTTCGTAACGACATTACACGACGCATTATGCCATGTTAATATTGACAAGCTTACCGCTCTAAAAACAATGAAAACAAGCAGAATGACAGCTTTAGTTCATCAAGAAATAGCGTTTCTAAGCTATGCCGCACTGATCTACAGTATTTAGGTCTAAAAACCCCGTTGAAGAAGGTTAACTTTCAATTGTTTTGCTAGGTACTATTATGTCAATACTCTAAAAATTTCGACTTTCCGGGAGCTTGTCTCGTTGGTCTAGAGGATATCGGAAACTGCAAGGTGAAGCCATCGATCCGGGTTCAACTCTTTGCCTCGCCTATTTTGAATCTTCTCAGCTTGTTTAAAATCTTTGTTTCATTGAAGTAGATTTGAAGTCTAAAGTAGACTGTACGTCGTATAAGTTGAATAAAAAGGGAAATGTCAGTTTGAGGGATGGAAAGAAGTGATGATCGTTCATAACAAGTACAACATACTCCAAATTTGCATAAGTGGAGGAGAGCTACACAAAGACTTTAGCTCGGATTGAATCTGTTTGCACGTTCAGCCGTGGTCGACGTGACTATGGTAGTGAAGAAGTAGACCTTAGACCTTACTCTCCATTTGGGGTGCTCGGTTTAGGAGG
Organism: Montipora foliosa; assembly: GCF_036669935.1. Taxonomy (NCBI): domain Eukaryota; kingdom Metazoa; phylum Cnidaria; class Anthozoa; order Scleractinia; family Acroporidae; genus Montipora; species Montipora foliosa. The sequence goes on along the minus strand of NC_090871.1, from coordinate 62,820,600 downwards.
TGGGTGCCCATCCTGCCCTCAGTTTTAACATGGAGAAAGGATGGAATGCTTCCCTTTTAATACCTGTGTCAACTCAAGAGTTACTGACCAACGTTTGCAATGGTGCGAAATGGTATGAAATGACGTGGTCATACCATTTTTAAAATTCAAAAGATTTTCACAAGCATATGCATGGGCAAAGTTCCACCTCCCCAGGGGTTTAAAATGCACACAATTAATTAAGAGATCAGGCAACTTTTACCCCACACACCTTTTTACCTACTAGAAGTTTTAAGAAATCGTCCATTTCATTGAATTATTTTGCATTGGTCCAGTCCCTCTGTGACAAAATATCACAAAATCAACATGTACAACTTTAAAGTAAAGAACGTTCCATTTGTTTGGTTCCAGGCCCTAGCAAGAGTCCATCACCCAAGAGTAAGATTTACCCAAATTGTCCTAGTCGTCATCAGCGTCAGAAAAGTGTCTGGTTTTGAACCACATTTTGCGGGAAAATTTAACAATAAACAAATCGGCTAACTCAATGTTGTGCCCGATTCAAACCCTTTGGGAATAAAGCGTTTTGTTCCAGGAATTTCCGTCTCATTTAAATGTGAACACTACATTAAAATTTTTGTAATTTCAAAACATTTATACTTTCCTAGGTTTTAGCTTATAGACATTTGCCTCCCGAAACAATCAATTCGCTTATTTAGCTTTGGCCAACCTTACAGAAACACAGAAAATACACATTCCCCGAGACTGTCACTTAATGATATTGTAAATGGAAAGTTGATATAGCAAGCTTAAGAGTATACATGTCACCTGAGAAACATACCGCAAAAGTTTGGAGTTATTTTCAAGAGCCAAAATAACACGACGTTTTCTATAAAGTGATTAACTAATCCTGGAACAGATGCTTACAAAACAAGGCACAAATGTAAGGACTTGAACAGTATCTTAATACTACTGAAATCTCATGGTACTTTAACTATAATTGGCATGATATCTTGTGTCTGACAGCTACTGAGGTATCAATGTTTGAATTGTTTTCAATAACTCATATAATCGAAGAAAGGAAAATAACATATCGACGTATCATAGTCCAAGTAAGTTTTTCACGTTTTGGACATCGTTTCTGAAAAAGAAAAACAAGGAAGAAAGAAACAAGTAGTGGATTAAATGCAAATAACGAATTTCGTTCTGATTGACAAGTAAACAATATAACGATTTTCTTAATTCATTCATTTAACTGTTTGTGCTAGAGTTAATAGCAACAATTCCTATTCACTGCTACCTTGACATGTAGACTTGAAGACCTCAATAAGTCACTTCACTTCACATAAGCAATCGACAATCACCGATCAGTTTCACAGTCACTCCATCATAACACGGGCTCAAACAGCTAGCTATCTGCAGGAAGCTGAAGTAGCTGACTTGGTGAATGCAGACAATATTTAATTTAGGTATTAGCCAAAGCAGTTTCAGTAAAAATATCCACTCTGGCAACCGTTTTTAAAGCCATTTCTTTGTGAAGAACATTCCTGCTCCTTTCGACAACTTCCTGTTTAAAAACATGTACAAAGTACAGCGATTCAGTCATTAAAGTTATATTTAAATAGCACTTACCATTCTTTTCGTGTTCGAGCTGCCCAAACTCAAAGGTGACATCATCGCCGATTAGCACAAATGGCGCCCAGTATTTTATGGCCGAATAATTCTTTGTCTCCTGAAGAGATTTCATAGCATGGTGAAGAGCTGTACTTGCACTTTTTCTATCTGCCAAGTGTTGGTAAAAACTCTTCATGAACAAGAAGGTCGCCTCGTCGTCGATTGCCCAGAGTGACACCAGTACAGACCGGGCACAAGCACACAGGAAAGCCCTGGCTATTCCCACAATACCCTCAGATTTTACCTCTCCCTGGCCACTATGACAGCAACTAAGCACAACCAGTCTTGCCTGAAGGTGAACTGCTTGAACATCGCTCAATGATAACATGTAATCTTCCTCTTCGGGGATCTTGGATGTGCGTTCGGGATTTGGGGCCAAAGCAATTTCTCCAGATCCGTCATCCCCATGTGCAGCAATGTGGATTAAGGCAACTGACTTCATTCTTCTCAGCACCTCAGCTTTGGTTGCATTTTTTCCTGTAAGAGGCACAGTCTGCAGAAGTTCTCCAATTATATCCACCTCTTTTTTCGCACACGGCAGCTGTCCATACATGGGTTCACCAGTGCCATAAGTGACTTCGCTCAAGCACGGATCGCCTACAAGCAGCGCTTCATTCTTACTTTGGAAGTCGTCAGGTGCTATAGTGATCAATTTTAAAGCAGTCAGCGAGGGAATTACACGGATCCTGACAGAGTCACTCATTGCAGAAAAGGGAGCCAGGCAAAAGTGTCCATCAGGAACAAACACCAAGTCATCACCCTGGATCAAGTCTGCTATAGGACTGACTAAGACATCATACAAAGGCTGCAAAGAGTGCACAGAGAAGCTCAAAGACTGAAAAGTTTCTTCAACACTTTCCCTACTGCTCGAGAAGTCGCTGCGTTGTCTGTCAAGCGAACGATTCTCACATCGTACAACGGTCCCCGCATCGATCTGTTTAAAAGTACTTTCCATCAGAGACTTGGCACTTCCACTTTCGATTTTCTTTTGTCTAAAATTTATCCCGATATCATCTCTTAGCAACCAGAAGCTGATCGTGTTCCCTTCAAGTGCTGTGAAAACAGTTTGTGAAGGTAGATCTTTCATAACCAAAGAGATAGTTACCTTCATCATAGGGTTCTCGTCAACGCTGTATTGCATCTTTAAAATGTCTGCCAAAGCCTGTGCTCGTCCTTGCTCAGCAGCATACAAAGCTTCATCAACCTCTTTATTCTTCAAGAGTGCTGTCCACAGAGCAGTGTACACAAACCCCTTTGTGTCACGAAAGCTTATTTTCCATGCATCCTCTGACTGAAGAAGACACCTAACTTCATCAAAATAATAAACGCTTAGACGATAGTAATTAAGAGCTTTGCTCACGGAGCCAAAAAACTTATGAACATGACCAATATGATAACATGCGATTCCCAGCCCTATTGGGTCCTCTATTTCCTGGCAAATACTAAGATATTGATGGTGGTACTCTATGGCTTGCTTGAAATTACCAAGACTTTTATAAGCATTGCCGAGATTGCCATAGGCTGCTCCTTCTCCGGCCCTGTCCCCTACCTCTTTTGCAATACTAAGACGTTGATGGTGGTACTCTATGGCTTGCTTGAAATTACCAAGACTTTGATAAGCATTGCCGAGATTGCCATAAGCTCTTCCTTCTCCGGCCCTGTCCTCTACCTCTTTTGCAATACTAAGATGTTGATGGTGGTACTCGATGGCTTGCTTGAAATTACCAAGACTTTTATAAGCATTGCCGAGATTGCCATAGGCTGCTCCTTCTCCGGCCCTGTCCCCTACCTCTTTTGCAATACTAAGATCTCGATGGTGGTACTCTATGGCTTGCTTGAAATTACCAAGACTTTGATAAGCATTGCCGAGATTGCAATAAGCTCTTCCTTCTCCGGCCCTGTCCCCTACCTCTTTTGCAATACTAAGACGTTGATGGTGGTACTCTATGGCTTGCTTAAAATTACCAAGACTTTGATAAGCATTGCCGAGATTGCCATAGGCTGCTCCTTCTCCGGCCCTGTCCCCTACCTCTTTTGCAATACTAAGACGTTGATGGTGGTACTCTATGGCTTGCTTGAAATTACCAAGACTTTGATAAGCATTGCCGAGATTGCCATAAGCTCTTCCTTCTCCGGCCCTGTCCCCTACCTCTTTTACAATACTAAGATGTTGATGGTGGTACTCTATGGCTTGCTTGAAATTACCAAGACTTTTATAAGCATTGCCGAGATTGCCATAGGCTGCTCCTTCTCCGGCCCTTTCTCCTACCTCTTTTGCAATACTAAGACGTTGATGGTGGTACTCTATGGCTTGCTTGAAATTACCAAGACTTTGATAAGCATTGCCGAGATTGCCATAAGCTCTTCCTTCTCCGGCCCTGTCCCCTACCTCTTTTGCAATACTAAGATGTTGATGGTGGTACTCTATGGCTTGCTTGAAATTACCAAGGCTTTTATAAGCATTGCCGAGATTGCCATAGGCTGCTCCTTCTCCGGCCCTGTCCCCTACCTCTTTTGCAATACTAAGACGTTGATGGTGGTACTCTATGGCTTGCTTGAAATTACCAAGACTTTGATAAGCATTGCCGAGATTGCCATAAGCTCTTCCTTCTCCGGCCCAGTCCCCTACCTCTTTTGCAATACTAAGACGTTGATGGTGGTACTGAATGGCTTGCTTGAAATTACCAAGACTGTTATAAGCAATGCCGAGATTGCCATAGGCTGCTCCTTCTCCGGCCCTGTCCCCTACTTCTTTTGCAATACTAAGATCTTGATGGTGGTACTCTATGGCTTGCTTGAAATTACCAAGACTTTTATAAGCAATGCCGAGATTGCCATAGGCTTTTCCTTCTCCGGCCCTGTCCCCTACCTCTTTTGCAATACTAAGACGTTGATGGTGGTACTCTATGGCTTGCTTGAAATTACCAAGACTTTTATAAGCATTGCCGAGATTGCCATAAGCTTTTCCTTCTCCGGCCCTGTCCCCTACCTCTTTTGCAATACTAAGACGTTGATGGTGGTATTCTATGGCTTGCTTGAAATTACCAAGACTTTTATAGGCATTGCCGAGATTGCCATAAGCTTTTCCTTCTCCGGCCCTGTCCCCTACCTCTTTTGCAATACTAAGACGTTTATGGTGGTACTCTATGGCTTGTTTGAAATTACCAAGACTTTGATGAGCATTGCTGAGATTGCAATAAGCTCTTCCTTCTCCAGCCCTGTAACCCACTTCCTTAAAAATGGCTAATGCTTCTGTGTAATTTGTTATGGCCTTATTAAAGTCAGCTGTGTCCTGATAGTATCTACCAAGATTGAAATAAGCCAAACCCTTGCCTCGTCTGTCTCCCTCCTTTTTTGCAATGCTAAGTTCTTGCATATGCCGCTCCAAAAGATCCAACTTTTTATCCACCATTGTTGATAATCAAAACCAGGAAGTTTTTCTCAGAAATCTGGGGTGCACCTAGAAGATAAATGAACGAAAAGACAATAGGTCCAATGCTCTGAGTACAGGATGCTAAACTGGCAAAGCAAGGTTAATTGAACAGTGAAGGAATAACTATCTTAAGGTAGTATTTCGAAAGAATTATGCCTTTCTTCATCAGGGTTTCCCAAGGAATGATTTCGGCTAATGGAGACAGTTGTTACAGAATAAATACTTGGGCATTTAACAGACTAAGAGCGTTTTATACAATAATAATCACCGCACATTAAAAATAGAAATTCTATTATGTAAATGAGGGAAAAACAGCCTATAGAAAAGCGATGGCATCCCATTTCATCTTTCTTATCGAAAGCTAATTAAAAGTTCCTAACAGGAGGGGATGCCATTAAGAGTGTAATATTCAATTTTCTGAAATTGACGTCAAACTCATAATTTTTTATTTCATGTCTAAATCTATCCAATGTCGAAATTGCTTGTTTTTCCATCACAATTTTTTCTGTCTAGATACCTGGTTACTCCATGTATTTTGATCCAGAGACTTTGAATGAGCTAATTGAACTGCTCACACGTTTTCATTGAGAAAGGCTGCTCGTCAGGACAGAATTGGCCGTTTTTATACCAGAGATGCATAATCCGGCCATTCAAATTATGCCTTTCCCTCTCTTTCTCCAGAAGCCAAAATCATTCCTTGGGAACCCTGATGAAGAAAAGCATTTTCTTTCGAAAATTTGGCTTAAGATAGTTATTCCCTCTCACTGCTCAATTAACCTTGCTGTGCCAGTTTAGCATCCTGTAGTCAGGACATTGAAACTATTGTGTTTTCGTATTTCTCGGCGTTGTTTAAAAAAGTATGTACGCAATGCGTACATGTGGGTAGCCACTTAGACACTGTACTACCAATGGAGTCTTAATAGCCCTTTCACTCCCAATAGTGCCACTTATAGATTTTACTCTGTCTAACGCCAGACGATTTTACTCGTCAATGGGGAACCCCACGGGACTGAAAGGGTTAAGTATGCTGTTCGTTTTCATTTGGGTTCTAACCATTTACTATACTACCTCTCTACGAACTTCATTGGCTTCCCATTGCCTATCGAATCAGGTTTAAGATTTGGGTACAACGATTTGTCCACGGCATTGTGATCCGATTTGGAGAAGTAATAACAAAAATTGTGCCTGCCCACACGAATGGGCATCACACATGGCAGTGAAAGGGGAGCGCGGATTAACACTTAACACCGGCTAAAACCAAACTGGAATGCAAAATTACAAACTGGAATGTTTGATTCAGTACAGTTTTAACCAATAGGAATCAAATATCAAGTGGTGGCTTATCAGTACTGAATCAATCGACTGTTTCATACCCTCTCCGCCAATCGTAATTCTTGTGATGACAAGTTGTCTGGCTCAAATCAAACCACAACTGAAGCAGTTTTGTCCAAGCCAATGAGAAGCAACCACGTTCCAGGGTTCTCCTTATTAGGCGGTAACCGGTAAAATCTACCGCTTGTAAGAGCACTTATTACCGCCTGCAAACTCTCAGAAGTCGCTTAACCGTTGCAGAACGTCCAACATTAACCAAATGCTTTATCGATTTGAAAAGGCCCCAACCAGTTGTGCTCAAAACTAGGGAGAGCCCTGTGTTCGTGCCAATTTTTTTACACATTATTTATTCTTTAATTTCTTTATGAACATAAAGCAATCTTTGACTCACCGTCAATATTGAAACTGTTTATGACCTTCAAGCAGACAATTTTCATACTGACTGCTAAATCACTGTTTAATTTATGGGAGCAAAAATGACTTGTAATACGGACTTGTTCCTTACCAGCCAAAACGCAGTCAAGGCATGCTATTTTTTGAGAAAGCCGCATTACTTATAATTTTTACACACGCGCGCACGGATAATTAAAGAAAAAACAGCAATTACATGTACTTACTTCGCCCGTTGTGGATGAATGTTGGCATTTGCAGGCAGATCTGGATTTGATCCCAATCAAACAAACACTTATTAAGCCCTTAATGTACGAGCTCTTGCGATGAATTGCACGCCCCCTAGAACCTTTGTAATAAGAAACATCGACTGCTTTACTTGCCGTGTCTTAGTCAAGGAGCATTTACGTTCGCGACACTAGCCCCAGTGCCGAACTGAACAAAAGTGGTTTTTGCGCAGTTTGCGTCAGATAGAGTGAATTCAGTAGAATGGCTGGTGCTGCAGTGCCTTAGTCGACTTACGGTAAAATTGAGCTGAGTAGAGTGGCTAGTGCCGCAGTGCTGCGGTGCTTACCTCATGGATTAAAGAACGAGGTATATACAACAATACGACTGCGGCCGCACTGTGGCAGCGATGTTTTTAGGGTCCATTTCTTGTGGCCGGGTTTTGACATTAAGTCTGTGATAGGTAGATTTCACAAAGAGATTTCCTGCTCAATCTTAATTTAAGTGATTTAATTTACAGCTCACCCGCACGTGCGAGCAAAAGCCCAGCCTCTGTATCCAGAGAAGAATCCAACACTTTATAAGTTCTCATGTGTGCCTTGATGTCCTTATCACATTTTGCTACTATTACGCATTGAACGTTTGCTGGATTGTCAGAACTTGGGCCACAAATTCCCCCAACAAACTCAGAATAGAACCGCATGCAGTCATAATGGTCTGTGTGCTTTGTCCTTATCTCTTGCGTGACAGCTCTGACGACACAATCACGGCACAACTCACGAAAGTCATGAAGCGTTCGACTGGTTCAATGGTTGTTTGAGGGCTTAAAGGAAAATCCAAGAAGCGTATGCTTACATAAAGGGGGATACCTTTCTTTGTTTGTTTTGCAGGTATGTTCACAAAGTGAATTAAGGAAACTTGTTTGCGCAAAAATATGGAATGGAATGAATCTTGCTAGTATGCAAATTTTTAGGTCAGTTATTTTAATTACCGGATATGTCAGTTAAATTTCAATGACACGTTCCCCTTGACCTACAGTAGTTCCAGTCAATTCACGTTGTATTGTATCAGTAAACCTAGAGTCTCGAATTGTTTAGTGAATAAATCGAGATAAGCGTGTGTGATTTCAATATACCTCGCCTCTGCTTTGGTGGTCAAAGGTCGACTTTTGTTGACAAACAGCATGTTGAAATTGGGCCTCAAAAATCCTCCGTTTCATTTACCCAAAAATTTTATTGAATTTAATTGCAGAGGAAACATTGCTTATTCCGGTGATTATAGTCTCGTTTGAGAAAGCCATGTACCAAGATGCTTTTTGACGGTCGAATCTCGCACAAATTTGGCACTGACCCCTTGCAAAATGAATTTCAAGCTTTCTGTTAAGTTCTGTAAATTTCTAAAATGTGACAGCCTTATTCCAGAGTCAAATTCCAGCTTTTATTCCAGAAATTGTTTTCCAGTTTTGCAAGTTTTGGGTTCTTTCAAAAGCTGGAAATAGCTTGAATTTCATACATCTATCAGGTGCTGCCAGAAAATGACAGTTTCTTCCAAACTTCATTTCTTGCAGGAAACTGGAAATAGACTAGCAATAGTCTACAGCTTGTTAACAATTTTAACCTTTCTCAAATGAAACAAATTTTTAGTTTATTACAGTTTCTATTCTATAAATTCAACTCTTTTCAGATAAAAACTTAAAGAAATGTTTAGCATGCAGTTTCTTATTATGTATAAAATTTAAGTAAGAAAATTCCTTTGTAGAACCAGACATATGTAAACGCTATGTAAAGTTTATCATATAACTATGTTGAGCTATATAAAGGCTATTTATTGCTCCTTACTTGCTATGTAATAACTATGTAACTTGCTACATTACATAGTTAAGTCTGTGTAAAGCATATGCCATTACTATTGCAAAACCATTTAAAGGTCACATAGCTCTCTGAAATAGCTTATGAATGTGAATGTGATATCTTTCGAGTTAATACATTTACTTAGCTTATGCAATGTCCTTTAAAGGCTCCAAACTTTGAACATAAAAGCACTCTGTACATGGAGAAATGAAAAAGAAAGCTTTTATTCCGATGTATTCAATAGGTTGTGAGAAAAACCAATCAACGGATTACCTTGTTGGATGCTCTCTGAGTCTCATAATCGGCCTTATTCCAAAAGGAACATGATGCATTACTCTCGAAAATTACACACTCCAAGGCAGCACTTAATCCTTTCAATGAACTCCAGTATCTTTCGAATCTTGCTCCGTAGAAAGATTGTCATCCTCCGCCATCTTGGATAACACGTGAGAGACAGGATCGGGAACTAGTGCTTCCTTTTCGTTTTGGTCAGCAGTCAGCAGCATGGCGCTTATCCATAGGGCGGTGAAACGGGCATTCCGCTCTTGGTCCAATGTGCGATGCGGAGAAGGACTGGTACGAGCGCTCCTTCCACATTTCCGGTGCAATTAATGGCTGCCAAAAATATCCTCTTGACGAACCAGAAATCAAGTTTTCTTTCTTTATTTTTGGGCCACCATTAGTGTATCATTTAAAGGTCTTTTTGATATTTTTGACCCAAAACTCAATACTATTTTGTCTGTCTAGTATTTTCGTCGGAATCTGCTTAAATTTGAGTGAAGTAAGACAGTGTCGAATGCAGGTATGTCCCGCTTACCGTAACCAAGGGTAACCGGTCGTTTCGCCAACGTGTCAGCTCGCCAACGACCTGTTCGCCAACGTATGAAGTCTATTTGCCAACGTCTAATAATGTCAGTTCGCCAACGCTTATATGTCAATTCGCCAACGTCCAAAATACTTTGTGAAATAGATCTAAATTTTATTTACAAATTACCAAAAGAAGATAATGTGACCTTTGATCCAAGATGAATTGTTTGATTCGGCTTGAAAATGTTCGTTTCACTCTCCCCAATCTCTCTCTCTCCCTCTCTGTCTCCCACGCCATCCACGGCTTTATTTGTGAACATAAACCGGCTGTAAAACCTTGTTATTAAACATTTGCATAGTTAAAGAGCCATCGAGTTGAAATATGTTTGTTTGATTACGTGCTTAGAAACGTTCACTTGTTTCCTGTAAATTTCGCCTACGTGTTTGTTCTACTCTCACAGAGGGTTTTTGCATTGTTTGAAACACTGATTAAATATTTGCGGCAAAACTGTTTCCTTCCCCCACTCAACTATTAAATGTTCCCCCTACAGCCTGCTTCTCTACCGGTCTCTTTTCTCTCAGTTACGGGAAGAATTAGAAACGCGATAAAAACAATGTGAGCTCATTAACTTCGCTTGTGCGGCATGTTGGAAAGGAGATGAGAACTTTTTCAACTTGAATAGGATATTGTTTAAACGTTTAATGATATGTAACTACAACAAAGAACAGATAACACCAACAATATCTGCCAATCAAATTCCTGCGATTTTGATCCGGCTTAATCAGGCATTGCTGTATAAAAGGGCTGTGATTTTTTGTTCAATTCAACCCACTCATCTTATCGAAGTATTTTCGCTGATCAAATATGTTTACAAGAGTCACTCGAGATGGAAAGCTATTATTGTATCTATTGCAATGAGGAAGTAACAGCGAGACTGGAAGTGCTCCTCTGCGATGGCTGCAACAAATGACAACATCAACGTTGCAACATGGGAATTTCGATACAGCAGTATAGAGATGCTGTTAAGACCGGATTAGAGGTGGTTTGGCGATGCCTATATTGCAGTGAGATCACTGATCCAATTGGGGAGAGTAGCAGAATCGAGGAAGAGATGGATGCCTTTGACATTCCGCCATCTTTTGGTATGCTTGTTTTTTCACTTTGTAAAATTAAGCATTCCTTACTTGTTAACCTCATTTTCTCGCGCGCTTACCGGCACGAGTTTCAAAAAAGAAATCTAAGACGACATTTGGCAAAAAACCAACTCCTCGTGGTTAATGAGACAGTTGAGGTGGTCGTCCTAGGTTTTAATGTTCCAGATCAAGGTGTCTCTTCTAACCCTAAAACAGCGATGAAAATGTTCTTTAAAAGAATACCGAGGCTGTTGAAATTGAAATTTGTAGACGACGTTTCAACGTTTGGCTAACGTCATTATCAAGTCAAAAAAGTGAAAGATAAAAAATGTTTAAATACTAAAACGACAATAGGTGATGGAATGTTCTTAAACAAAGAGCTTTCCGTGAATGGAATCAGTCTGCGTGGAATCTGTGTGTTGAGACTAGAATTGCTGCTTGATGAAAAGCATCTCATAGACGAGAAAGTCAGATTTTCCTTCCTTTTTTTTAGGTCATGTTAGATGAACTGACCTCCCTAAGCCTGCGCATGTGGCTAGAGCTGCCAACCGACTCCGACAGAAACTCAGACCCAAGCAACCGAAAGATCTGGACTTCGAACTGGTCGAGGAATGTCTCCCTCCCAGTTTCTTCCAAGCCGACCTGACAGTTAAGCAGAGAAGGCATCTGATCTTCGCCAGACAGGAGCAGCTAAATACCCTGGCCAAGGCTAAATCCTGGTACGTGGACGGAACCTTCAAGCTTGTGTGACACCCATTCAAGCAGCTACTGACGGTGAATGCTTTCGTCCGATCCGGGGAATATGCAAAGCACGTCCCACTTGTGCTTGTCCTGATGGCCAACAAGAAAGAAAAAGACTACAAGAAGGTATTAATCACTGTTTAGTTATAAATTAATAAAACTGAGAAAACATTATGCAGTCTATTGAGCATTAAAGTAAAGATAAAGACATAACGCAATATTCGGAATCGAACTGGGAAAACAGTTTCCAAGTATTATAGTAAGGAATCGAACTCGAAAACGTTATGCATATGCAGCTTCCAAGTATTAGTAAAACTATCTAAACCTCTTTCTACTAATCAATATCCTAGCATTTGTGTCCGATGAAAAACTGAAGCAGTATCGAAACAGGCGAGGCTATTCGACAGCTGGGAGAAGTACGAAAGGAAAGAGAAGACCGCCGCACAGTTGCTGAAAACATGCTCACATCTCAACGGCGCCACTCGTGAAAACTGAAGAAGTCAGTAAAAATCACAACCAAAAAACGGCTCCTTTAGGAGCCACCAAGTTTGCAAAAGAATATGACCAGCAATAAACCATCAATTAAGAAAACTAATAAAATTTGAGGGGGGATTGGGGCGCATTGAAAGGTTCAATAACAAATATGGCGGTTCACATCAACAATCCCTCTCATGAAGTGAATTGCAAGTTATCTAATTGACAATTATTTTCAACGAAAAAGGTGTTTTTGGACGTTGGCGAACCGACTTCATACGGTGGTGAAACGACCGGTATTCTGACCAAGCCGTGTTCCGCTGCTTCTTTTAGGAGTACTCCACATTACTCCACTCTAAATTTTACATATGTTTAAGATCGATAGCTTTTACATAACATAGTAAAAAACCAGGTGGATATATTTGGATATAGCAGCGTTTCAGAACTTCAAACATGCTTACTTAAAATCGCGCGCGACGAATCGGATTCCCCGCCGCAGTCAATTTTACCAACAATATTTTAAAACTATTTGCAAGATTTCACCCGCTTGGGAAAATCAACAAACAACAAATACGGTTTAATCAGGGCGCTTGTAATTCCATCTTGATAATTTAAATAAAATACGAGTAAAGCTCGCTGTTAATACTCTGTCCGAAAAAGTTTGCAAAGACATGGCTTTGCATGAAAACACCACAGAAAAGATACAAGAATTTATGAAAATGTGAAATGCTTTGGAATATCTTCAAAGATAACAGTCCACTGCAGTCAATAACAGATCAACGTGTTACCAACTTAAACCAACTACTTAATTACTTTAAAGCCTGGAAACAAACATTCCACAGAAGGACAGATGTGTAAGAACACTTCATAACATGGCAAACCATGTCCTTGCCCCCTTAGGTATGACTATGCAAAAAAGCCATACTATTCCATGGCAACTCCTTCATATTTTGTACCATCTGAGGACAAAGCAATGATTCCAGTTCCTTGTAGAATATCCTCCCCTGAAGAAAAGCAATTTGTTGCCTATCACTACTGCTACGTTTTAAGACTTCCCATTGTCTTCCAAACCCCATATTGTTTTCTTTGCCTTTGTGCAGTTTGGCCCCAACAAATAAGCTAACCTGTGGCTGATCAATATGATCACATTTTGTTCCACTGTGTGAAACATAAATAAAATAATTAAGAGCATGAGCCCTGGAACATACCTTGAAAAATAACAATGACTGTATTTATTGTTAGGCTTGACTAGCAACACCACACAGAGAACTTAAAAAATATAGCATAACTAATTCACACTCAAGGATCACAGGCATCTATTTTTGGGGATCTGAGGGCTTATTTAAAGAAAAGAAAAAAAATGTGTGTCCGATCTAGCCCTTTTACTCAATCAAATAGTACATATCGATACAGTAACTCTCTGTTTCATATTGTTTTCAAGGCGTCAGTAAAAGGCCTTAAAGGACTTCTACATCTGCATCTAGTGAGTACATATTCCAGCACTCGGCAAGGTCCCTTTTTGACTTGTGGCTGTTTCTGCTTAGGTGGCCTCATACACCACGAGCCTTCTTGCAGATATCACCGCCAAGTCGGCCACTTCTGCTGAATAATTTTTATGGTCAAATATTTGTTAATCCCTCCTACGTGATTCAGTTTTTCATACATGTACTATCTGGCTGTTTCTGTGATTAAAGTTTTTAATTTCACACAGAATTTGTTCATTTGTTAGCCTTATTTTGGGGTTGAGAGTTTGCTTTGTAAATTTCTCCCCCTCATTCTACAGACTAACCCTAACTTTTGTGTATGATGTTTCCTCAACTCAGCCACCATTCACACACAATATTCCCCTCAAACTACCTGCTAATTAGTGAATGTTTTAGTTAGTGGAGAGAAACCCCTTCTTGTAAGGAGGATTCTTCTATCAACGCCAATTAAGAAAGCTACAAAGGTTGCTAGGTTAACTGCTGCTTCATGTATTACTATTAAATAACCAATCTTAATTTCACTTGAACAGTTCATCTTTAATTTAATATGGCTCCTTCTTGGGGCACTAGACACAAATGGTAACATAATTATTGTTTAACTACTGTTTGTAAGACATTATGTTTTGGTGAAATATTGTTTCTTGTAGCCTGTTGCCATTATTTTATGTCATCTGTATTTCGTACACGAAGTAGATGTTTTTGCCATACATTCCGACTCCCCTCAGAGGGTTTTTGATTCAAATGCTTAACCACTCTGCAAAATTCCAGTCTTATTGATTGAGTTATAGAGACTATAATCCAAAAAAAATACATTTATCACTCTTTTGTAAAGGTCATTCAAAAAATGAGGGCGCTAGCATTTATGACTTTGTAATATCTTGTCTCATATTTCCAGTTTCAATTTTTTTTTTTGATTTTGCAAATTAGACTATTGTAGGACTTATTTTCAGATAATTAATAATGGTAAGAGGAAACAATATTTAGCTCTATTTTCTATTTTGTTTTGAAAAGACAGAGAACGAATCGAACACCTTACGTGGATCTGTGATCAACTCTGCACAGTCTTCAGGTAAGAAAAAATAATTGGAAATGTGACAGCCAAGGCTTATTTGAAAGAAAGCTTGTCGTCTATTTTGTGCTTCATTATTCAAGGAAAAGGTTCTTCATGGAAACGGTTTGATCCCGAAATCTTAGTTTGTTGTAATATTGCGCATATTTTACACGCCTGAGTTTTTTCTCTTCACGCACGTAATGAAATAGGAAGGGGTTTTTGCCTCTAATAGCAAATATGTTGTTTCAAAAAACTGTTCACTGGAAAAGGTGGCCTTTATGAATTCATAACTACTGTTTGCAAGACGTTATGTTTTGGTGTGATATTGTTTCTTGTCGCCTGTTTCCATTATTTTATGTCATCTGTATTTCGTACACGAAGTAGATGTTTTTGCCATAAATTCCGAAATCTAGCACTTCACGTTACACTACACTCCCTTCAGTTAATCATGTTTTATAATATGCAAGCTTACCTGGATACTTTTTATGGCAATAGTAAAGCATTTTCGTGTCAAAAATGAGGTTAGCGTCTTTCTGTTGTGCTAACTTAATTAAATATAAATATACATTCTGCCTCGTGAGTTTGTTATTCTCGTTAACCAGCAATGGCATCGAAAGGCATTGCAACACGAACGGCGTTTTAGTGCATCTCATGTTGTTTGTTTCAATTAAATGTTTCGCTGTAAAAGGATTCTGTGATATTTTCTGCCTTTGTGAATTATATCATGTTGTGTATTGAATTTTCGAGCTTAAGGTTGAGATGTGATACGGGAGGATATTTTTAGTACTGCTTTGTAAGCAGGACAGGTTCACGAAAATAAACAGGTCTGTTGGAAGCGTGCTTGAGTTTCAACAAAATGAGCTCCAAAATCAGCAAAAAATTGTGGAGGGTTGTCCAATACTCACAAATAGACTCCGTTGGTGTTAGTACTGATAAGAAGAGTCTCCATTGGTACG
This sequence comes from Montipora foliosa, assembly GCF_036669935.1. NCBI lineage: Eukaryota > Metazoa > Cnidaria > Anthozoa > Scleractinia > Acroporidae > Montipora > Montipora foliosa. The sequence goes on along the minus strand of NC_090871.1, from coordinate 62,805,073 downwards.
ATTGGCACCACTAGAAACTAATGTCGTTCCAATGGTTCTACTGGTGAACATGCATCTCATTAAAGGCACTTAGATCATTTTGTAGTGTGTTGTGGCTGGGTACAGGGCATATCCGATGGATCATTGCTACCAATGGTACGATTGGTATCACTAGAAAATGATGTCATTCCAATGGTTCTACTGGTGAACATGCATCTCATTAAAGGCACTTCGATCATTTTGTCATGTGGTGTGGCTGGATACAGGGCAATTCCGATGGATCATTGGTACCAATGGTACGATTGGTACCACTAGAAAATGATGTAATTCCAATGGTTCTACTGGTGAACATGCATCTCATTGAGGGGACTTAGATCATTTTGTCAAGTGGTGTGGCTGGGTGTAAAAGCGAACTTGTTTTTTGTGGTTGGCTTTAGAACGAGGAATATTAATAATAATTATTGCGTACATGCTTTTTCTTTGTTGTAAAAGCCAACTTGTTTTCCGTGGTTGGCTTACAGAACGAGGAATATTCATGATAATTATTGCGTGCTTTTACTTGGTGTAAAGGCCAACTTGTTTTGCGTGCTTGGCTTATTAAGGACGAGGTACATTCACAATAATTACAGCGCGCTTTTACTTGGTGTAACAGCGAACTTGTTTTACCTGGTTGGCTTTAGAACGAGGAATATTCATAATAATTATTGCGTACATGCTTTTTCTTTGTTGTAAAAGCCAACTTGTTTTGCGTGGTTGGCTTACAGAACGAGGAATATTCATGATAATTATTGCGCGCTGTTACTTGGTGTAAAAGCGAACTTGTTTTGCGTGGTTGGCTTAAAGAACGAGGAATATTCATAATAATTATTGCGTACATGCTATTTCTTTGTTGTGAAAGCGAACTTGTTTTGCGTGGTTGGCTTACAAAACGATTGAATATTCATAATAATTATAGCGCGCTATTACTTCGTGTAAAAGCGAACTTGTTTTGCGTGGTTGGCTTGTAGAACGAGGAATATTCATCACAATTATTGCGTGCTTTTACTTGGTGTAACAGGGAACTTGTTTTGCGTGGTTGGCTTATAGAACGAGGAATATTCATAATAATTATTGCGTGCTTTTACTTGGTGTAAAAGCGAACTTATTTTGCGTGGTTGGCTTATAGAACGAGGAATATTCATAATAATTATTGCGTACATGCTTTTTCTTTGTTGTAAAAGCGAACTTATTTTGCGTGGTTGACTTATAGAACGAGGAATATTCATAATCATTATAGCGCGCTGTTACTTGGTGTAAAAGCGAACTTGTTTTGCATGGTTGGCTTATAGAACGAGGAATATTCATAATAATTATTGCGTACATGCTTTTTCTTTGTTGTAAAAGCGAACTTATTTTGCGTGGTTGGCTTAGAACGAGTAATATTCATAATAATTATAGCACGCTGTTACTTGGTGTAACAGGGAACTTGTTTTGCATGGTTGGCTTATAGAACGAGGAATATTCATCATAATTATTGCGTGCTTTTACTTGGTGTAAAAGCGAACTTGTTTTGCTTGGTTGGCTTAGAACGAGGAATATTCATAATAGTTATAGCGCGCTATTACTTGGTGTAACAGGGAACTTGTTTTGCGTGGTAAGCTTATAGAACGAGGAATATTTACTGGGTTGCCGTATGGCAATCCCAGTCGGAAAGTGTGTGGCATTTGTACACCTGGCATCTCAAAAGCAAAGAGTAATGGACCTCGACAACAATCTATCGCCCGTCGAGTCGAAATCAAAGTGAGCTGTATTTCTTAAAATAATATTTACCAACTGTGCTGTTATGTAGAACACTGAAATCAAATGGAAAATTCTCTGGTAACTTATGGGTTCAACAAAGACAGAGAACGAATCGAACACCTTACGTGGATCTGTGATCAACTCTGCACAATCTTCAGGTAAAAAAAGAATAATTGGAAATGTGACAGCGAAGGATTATTTGAAAGAAAGCTTGTCTTCTATTTTGTGCTTCATTATTCAAGGAAAAGGTTCTTCATGTAAACGGTTTGATCCTGAAATTTAGTTTGTTGCAATATTGCGCATATTTGAAACGACTGAGTTTCTTCTCTTCACGCACGTAATGAAATAGGAAGGGGTTTTTGCCTCTAATAGCAAATATGTTGTTTGTTTCAAAAATTGTTCGCTGGAAAAGGTGGCCTTTATGAATTCATCATGTTTTATGATATGCGAGCGTAACTGGATAGTTTTTATGGCAATAGTAAAGCATTATCTTGTCAAAATGAGGTTAGCGTCTTTCTGGTGTGTTAAGTTAATTAAATCGTGAGTTTGTATTTGCCGTCTGCCGCGTAACCTTGATTTCCACTCTCAAAATTACCTCCAGAACCTACTTTTTGCGTAGAATAAGCTTTTAGAATGATGTTCCTGTTTTGCATAAAGCAAGCTAACAAAATCTGTAACTTGCTGAGTTCGCATTTGTTAGCGTTAACAGTATTTTCGGTCCGATGCTTCTGTTTCATGAGGGGTATATTGTTTTGGTCTCCCATCCAAACACTAACCCTGCATGACAGGGCTTAACTTCAGTGAACTTTGGTATTACAAAGCTGTCAGATGTTCAGAGGGCACACTTAAACTTGTGGTGTAAAGAAGTTGTGAGGGAACTTGAAAATTATCAACATGTCAGCCCAGAAGACAATGTTTCTCGCTTCTCTTTTATTTGTTATTCTTCAGAGCCTGAAATGTTGTAGTTCAATACCACACAATTCAGTGCCTTCTGATTTTCTGTAACACGTACCACATGCAACCCAGTGTATGCTTCACGGAAGCATCTCGCTATAATAATTATTGCGTGCTTTTACTTGGTGTAAAAGCCAACTTGTTTTTTGTGGTTGGCTTGTAGAACGAGGAATAATCATTATAATTATTGCGTGCCTTTACTTGGTCTGAAAGCGAACTTTTTTTTCACCAATAGAACCATTGGAATGACATAATTTTCTATTAGTACCAATCGTACCATTGGTACCAATGGACCATCGGAACTGCCCTGTACCCAGCTAGATCACATGAGAAAATAGTTTCACCAGTAGAACCATTGGAATGACATCATTTTATATTAGTACCAATTGTACCATTGGTACCAATGGACCATCGGAACTGCCCTGTACCCAGCTAGATCACATGAGAAAATAATTTCACCAGTAGAACCATTGGAATGACATCATTTTCTATTGGTACCAATAGACCATCATAATTGGGAAAATATTGAAAGTCCCCTTAATGAAATGCATATTCACCAACAGAACCATTGGAATGATATTCTTTTCTATTGGTACCAATCCTATCATTGGTACCAATGGACTATCGGAATTGACGAATCGTATCCGTTTGTGTAAATTGGACAAAACTAAATTGTGACGCCGATGAACAATAAAGAAGCTGCTCTTTCCAAAATGATGGAATTAGCTGGTGATACATAACCTTGTCTAGGAGAGTAAATTTTTGACTCAGCAGAAACAATGGTCAACCCCGGGGTCAACCTCAAGAGTTTGGGCGATTGTGATCTTTGTTTTTGACTTTGCTCATTTATTGTCAAACTCTATAACACTTGACAGAAAAAGAAACTTACGAAAACCCGGTACCTTGCCATCATTTGACACAAAATTAATCACGGCGCCCGCTGAATTCTGGCGATGTCACTTTCGATTTTGCGAGTAATTTGTGCAACCAAAAGTACAATAACAAAATTGAACGTAGCAAAAATCTCCCCAAAATGTTTGTCGCTGATCGTAACTTTTTATATTCTATATTCACGGTTCAAAGTTAATGTTGTTTTCATGTCGTAAATATGTTATTCTCGAACGACCGTCCAGCAAACTTCCTTCTGCTCTTTCTAAAAACTGTGTATCAATTTACTTTTGCATCAATATTTGTTTTTGCATAAAGCAAGCTAACAAAATCTGTACCTTGCTAAGTTCGCATTGGGTAGCATTAATAGTATTTTCGGTCCAATGCTCCTGTTTTACGAAGGGGTATATGTTTGAGGTCACCCATCCAGATACTAACCCCGCCGGACAGGGAGTCACTTTAGTAAACTTTAGTAAACTTTAGTATTACAAAGCTGTCAGATGCTCAGAGGGCATGCTTAAACTTGAGGTGAAAGAAGATGTGAGGGAGCTTGAAAATTATCAACATGTCAGCCCAGAAGCCAATGTTTCTCACTTCCCATTTATTTTCTTCAATCTTTCTGGGTTCAGTACTTTGCTAGTAACCACATGTCTTCTCAGGCTATTTACCCAAGACTTCTATCATGGCACTACAATGATAGACAATACCAAGTCAATATCGTGCACTGCTACAGCTACATACATGTTTTATGCAAGGACAACTTGAATCTCCTGGAAGACAACACACAGCTCAGTTGACATTTTATATGGAATAAAGTGCTGTTTTACTTCACTACCACATGTAAGCAATGCGTGTCTAAAATTTCCAAAGAGGACAGGAATTTCTTCTTTCCGACAAATGATTAATTAATAGGCTGGTAGCCAGGCTTTTAACCTCAGAAAAGGATCTGTTCGTCGTGCGAACGTGTGAGGACCTGTGACCCAAAGGGCCTCTGCTGGTATGACTTCTGGGTGACCTCTTAAATGGTCTTAATGACCCCCCAACTTGAAAAAAAATTGTCTGGAACGGTGCACGTACCACAGGCAACCCAGTGTACCCTCACGGAGGGTCTCGTTAAATTTAAAACAAGAACCCAATTCAAAGATTTTGGCATGAATTAAATGCTTAGGTTCATGCAATAAAAATATATAACTGCTTTAAAATCTGTCCTCTAATTGTTTTTGTCTGTGAGCTATGGTAATAACTGTTAATAGCTTGACTACAATGGATTTTTTGTAGTTTCCAGCACATTTCTGATTTGCTGGAATTTTATTTTATAGGAGCAGGATGATTATGTATGTGTTGTGTATTTTCTGTTTTGAATCTATGTAGAAACTATGTTGAAACCATTTTTATTTTTGGACACAAAAACCCCATAACATAGCCTTTACATATGCTACGTAAAGGTTCCATTTGACTAGCTAAATCATAGCATTTCCTTTCAAAATATATAGATGAGGCATACGTATAACATAGCCTTTGAATAAGGCTTCTGTGTCCAATTTATGTATATCATAACATAACATACCATTTACATAAGGTCGTTAAATAGGATTTACACACATTACACAGTGTCTGGTTCTACAAGGGAAGGTACAAAACATGACTGCCTGATTACCACTAATAACCAATAACTTTATAGTTAAACAAAGTATTCAATGATCTTTGGTAGTTCTTTATACATGTACAGACAAGAAAATGATGCCTGTTTTTGTTGTGCATTTGACTGCTTAGAGTAAGAAGCTTAGTAAAGTTACTCGTGATAAATTTAAAAAGTTACCAATGGCTGAATTGCCTTAAAGGAACCAAAAGCTAAAACCATCAAGGAATATAATTAACTGGTGGGAAAAAGCAGAGGAAAATCATGAAAAAATTGGAATATCCTTGGAAAAAGCTGGAAATTAATACATGACCTTCACATGCTTTTATTTAATAGCATGCAGGAATTGCTAGAAAAATCTAAAAAGCAGCATTTGTAACAAGCTGGAAAAACCTGATTTGATCCCAGATTATGATTTCTGGAATAAAGCTGGCAATTTCTTCCCTAATTAGCATGTTTCATTAACATTCTAGAATTTTCTAGAATTTTCCAGAAAAGGAAACTGGTAAATTCTAGGAATATCTAGAAATTGTTTTTGTCATACATGTATTCTAAGAAAAATTCTGGAAATAACCAGGATATTCCAGATTTATTTTGCAAGGGTCTGTAATCAATCTAAAAAAGGTCAAGTTTTAAAATTTGGTCAAAATTCCAGTTTTGGTATATTGTACCGTTAACAGCGCTAAAGGGTGAATGAATTACTCCAGCTGTGCCATGTTGTTTTGATTTTCAAGTTACTCGTTCGTTATTTCAAAAAGAGCGATTCAAACAAGCGACATTTTGGAGTCGTTTTCACTGGCTCGCAAGGCCCCATACCGAAAAAGTCGCCGTCCAGGTAAAATAATTATCGAAACAAAGTAAAACATATTTTTCTAAAAACGGTTTTGGTAGTCCTTTATTGTGACAAAGTTTGGCAACTTTCGATTTTTTTATCTTGCACGGTCTTAGGTGAAAATTGCTGAGAGGCACTCTTAAATGTTCCTTACAAGAAGGT
>NC_090871.1:62791340-62793840 GCF_036669935.1 Montipora foliosa | reverse complement strand
TAAGAGATCAAGCAACAATTTTATTAAGTAAAGCTATGATCCTCGCAGTTATGAACGCAATTTCTGCAATTGCGTAAAGAAGCCTGAAAAATTCAGGACTTTAAGGGGGTTAGAACCCGTGACCTCGCGATACCGGTGCGACGCTCTAACCAACTGAGTTCTGAAGCCGCTGACGTTGGGAGCTGGTCATTTGTGGGTTCCAAAGTTCCCGTGAGGAATGAATCAACGATTACTTGAAATGATATATTAAATGGATCATATATGAACTGCGGATTATGAAGCCCTGAATTTTTCAGGCTTCTCTACGCAATTGCAGAAATTGCGTTCATAACTGCGAGGATCATAGCCTCACTTGATTTCATATCCGCAGTTCATATATGATTCATTTCAAATACCATTTCATCATTGATTATACGCTTCATTATACATTTGCTTTTGACGGTTGCTCAAGGTCAGGAACAGGAAATTCAGACTGATAGATTACGTGTCACGTTTACGAAAGGTAGCAAGCAAAGACTGATTGCCTCGTTTTATTTGAATTATTTGAAACTCTGGATCAATTACGTTTCTATTAAAACACTATGCGCTTGATAAATTCATTTCAACCGCCTCGTTTAATTTGTAGTTCTTGAGTACGTACTATAATACGTTTTTCTTTTCATTCATTTCTATAAGTTGACTATTTAATATGAATATTCTCGTATAAAATTGAGATATGTATTTTTAGTAAATACGAAAACAGTGGATAGCATTGAACACGAGCGCTGATTGGCTACTCAAACTCAATGACATCTTTTGCTGTTCACCTCCAAGCAATTCGCGCGGAGTTTGCGCCCAAAAATGTTGTAATCTTTGCAGGAATAAACGACTGAGTTAAAATCATCTTTTTGTGCTTTATTATTTCACTGTTTTAGTATAAACTCAAATTTTTCGCGGCTCGGTAAATATCCACCACTAGCCACCTCCACTTTGGTGAATAGTTGCTAATTACATTTTGAAATGAATACTAGAAAAAAAACATAAGCAAACAGAAGCTTCAGGCGTTGTCACTCAGGTTGTTTTCATTATTAAATTTATCAAACCTTTCTTATTTCTTCCGATCAACCAACTTCTTAATTTCAGACTAATTTCCGTCTCGAAATGTAGTTTTCTTTTCTGTTAAAGCCTTATAGGCAAAAGGCCTCAACCTGTGTACGCTAAAGTATCTAACCATGCAAAATATGCGACTTCTCCAAATGCATGTATCCGCTATTGTGACGAAACAAATCGCGATACAAATGCCTGTGATTTCGAATGATGTATGTATATCATATAGAAATGAGCAATTAACTCATATGCAGTTGTAAGGGAAGGCTGGAAAAAAATCAGCGTTGAACGATTTGAACCCCATGTTGCACTGGCGGTCAAAAGTTGACGAAGACCAGGACTCTTTAATGAAGCCGTACTTTTTTTTCAGCCTTCTTTCGCAACCGCATAAGTTGCTCAGGGAACTTAAACAAAGATGACTGCGAAGGCAAGAGAAAGTCATCTCAAACTAGACCCTCCGTGAGGGTACACTGGGTTGCCTGTGGTACGTGCACCGTTCCAGGCAATTTTTTTCAAGTTGGGGGGTCATTAAGAAGTCATACCAGAAGAGGCCCTTTGGCTCACAGGTCGTCACACGTTCGTACGACGAAACAGATCTGTCCTTGCGTAATATGTAACTCTAACAGTGCACGATATTGTTTTGGTATTGTCTATCATTGTAGTGCCATGGTAGAAGTCTTGGGTAAATAGTCTGAGAAGACATGTGGTTACTAGCAAAGTACTGAACCCAGAAAGATTGAAGAAAATCAATGGGAAGTGAGAAACATTGGCTTCTGGGCTGATGATGTTGATAAACTTCTTTTCACAACAAGTTTAAGCGTGCCCCCTGAGCCATCTGACAGCTTTGTAATACCGAAGTTCACTGAAGTTAAGCCCTGTTGGGCGGGGTTAGTGTTTGGATGGGAGACCAAAATAACATACCCGTCGTAAAACAGAAGCATCGAACCGAAAATACTATTAACGCTAACAAATGCGAACTCAGCAAGGTACAGATTTTGTTGGCTTGCTTTATGCGAAAACAAATATTGATGCAAAAGTAAATAAATATTGATTCACAGTTTTTAGAAAGAGCAGAAGGAAGTTTCCAGGACGATCGCTCGAGAATAACATATTTACGACATGAAAACAACATTTATTTTGAACCGTGAATATAAGAATATAAAAAGTTACGATCAGCGACAAACATTTTGGGGGATTTTTGCGACGTTCAATTTTGTTATTGTACGTTTTGGCTGCACAAATAAATCGCAAAATCGAAAGTGACATCGCCGGAATTCAGCGAGCGCCGTGATTAAGTAACCGCGACATGTTTACTCGCCAAACAGTGAAGCATCTGTGTCAAATGATGGCAAGATACCGGGTTTTTGTAAGTTTCTTTTTCTGTCAAGTGCTATAAAGTTTGACAATGAAATGA
>NC_090871.1:62773840-62781340 GCF_036669935.1 Montipora foliosa | reverse complement strand
TTCATGTGTGATTATTATTCAATCAGCAATGTTGTTTTCTTGAGCATGCTTGGTCCTGTTTTGTCATACTCATTACACATGATGTCATTTGAGCAGTTTTTTACAGGTGGGGTCACCCGAAGAGTGAGGAGATTGTTATAATGGTTTTGAGATCTGCCTTGTACATGTAGGTTGTTCTTTACGAAGGGAGCCTTCACTTAACTTGATAAATCTGTGTTGGGTTTGTTTTCAGTATGTCAAGATTTCATGGTGCGGGAAGATGGAGCCCTTGCACAACGACTTCAAGAAGAAGAATGTAATAAATATGATTTGATTGTCTTGTAATGATACAACTATGCGTAACATTAGTTTTCAGTATTACAGGGGTACAGGTGTATTTTGTTACATGTACTTGGAGGATAGCATAGTTTATAATTTTTGTATTCATATTCTAAATGTAAAAATGTAAATGCTTTGTTTATAGTGGAAGTGCCAGTTCACAGGCACCCCACTTTTGTTAATTTGAAAGAAACAAGATTAAGAACCCCAGTTGAATCCGGGACATGCAGAAACAAATCCAAACCAGAGGTTAGAACTGGATTTGAATTCGGGTCAACCGCATGCAAACCCAACGCCCTAACCACTGGACCACATCACTTCCCTATTCAAGAGTCAATGTATAAAAAAATACATTTCCAGGAAAATATGAGTAATGACTTGTAGCACAATTAGGTTGTCATCAAGGAATTTTATAGATAATAGTAGGGGTCTCAAATGGTAAAATCCGAGACTCGCCGAGATGCTGAGATCCATGTTTGTGAATCCGAGACCGAGACCAAAACATTTATTCATATGGAAATAAATGCAATATAAAAAAGACTTTGAGACTCCTTGCAAAGGCTGTCGAGATTTCAAGATAGGATGAAAAGTTTGCGAGTGCCAATATTATGGACGTACCATTGGCTACCCCTATTATATTATACTGTAAATCAACTTTTTTGCTGCTACCAGTCACTGTCGGGCTTGAGTGCAGAGGGTTACCTCAGAGGCCACTTAATTAAGAGGAAACTTTGTCCCCTTATCACATGTGTTATTGTGCTCCTGTTTCCCCGTGTAGCGTAGACCAAAGTTCTTGAAATGTTGGTATTGCTGAAACATTTCACCCTTTCAATGTTAGTGTGAAAATTAGCATGAAATGTTGTTGTCTCTATTCTTAGTGTTTCTTGTGTCGCTGTCATTGTTGTGCGCAGCTCTAATAAGTGGCTTGTCGCTGGTCTGATTTGAACATTTCATTTGATTTGTTCTGATTTCAGTTGATTTGTAGTCTCCCAATTAGTAGAGCACTCGTGCTCGGCTAAATAACCGTGAGACTTAAATAAATTGATTATTATTATTGTTAGAAAGTTCCTTGTCACCAATAACATGCACCTACAAGGGACATAACACTAAAAATCATGTCCCTTGTGGGTGCTTCCCTTGGAATTCCAAGGTCACATCAGCAGTCTGTCAAGTATGGCAGTGAATACCAATGATGGCAGTAAAAAGTAAATAGCAAAAAAAAATGCTGTAGGCTTAACTGTCTTTGTTGTTACTCAAGTCTTGTCTCTTCTTTTCAGTCGGAAATCATTATCTCAGAAATCGCAGTGAAAGGAAAACTGTCCGTGAAGATGTGAGGGCAGCAAAAATTACATACTTGGAAGAAGTAAGAAATGCACAAATCTTGCCTGTCACTGAAGTGCACAACATGTAGGTTAATACATGTATGCTTTCTTTGATGTACATTTTTTACTAGTAGGATATGTACATATACTGGTATGTAGATAATAGCTGGGAGTCAGGGAAATAGCTGTTGTCAGCTTTATCTTCTTGGCTGCAGTCTTCAGATCTTAATGTCTCAAATAAACTTAGTTGAGGTTTTGATTTTTTGCAGATCTCAATAATTTATCTCTTGCTGTCTGCAATAATATAAATACTTCACTTGCAATAATCAGCTGTATTAAACTTGCAAGGCTCACAGACCAGCAGTTCCCTCTTCCTCATTTGATGCCAATTGACCAAATGCAAAAATGGCCACCAACAAATTATTATTTTGTCTTTGTATCTTAAGTACTGTAGCCTTGTTTTACAGCCCAAATTCTTTCAATTTTACATGTGTCAATGAGGCTACATGAAGTTAGCCTAATTAACACAAAGACAAAAGAATTATAGTTTGTTGGTGGCCATTTTGGCAATTTCAGTCAGTAAAATACTCCAATAGTAATTTATTAATTTTATGTGTATGCCTGTCATGTTTATTGCAATGTGTAAACTTCAATGTAAAACACCATTGTTGGGCTTTTCACATCTTTTCTTAAAGATGCCTTGATGGCCTTGATTACCTGCACGAGCTAATCGTAAAAAATGTAGTGTACACTTAAGTGAAGGCACAGACAAGTGGTCCTTTGCCCCGTCAATATGTTAGTGAAGTTAAAAATTTTTATGAATTAAAGACATGCACCTACATGTATGTTTTAATGTTGGGCGTGGGCTGTTTGCGTACATGTACATATATATGCTGTAGGTCATTTTGTTCCTTAGGTTAAATTGCAACCAAACTAGATCATTTTGTTTCAACCCATATGGGTCAACTTGTTTCAACCTAGATCAAGTTGTCTTGTCAGTTTGGGGCAGTTACAAAACAGGTCAAAAGTCATTGTTTTACCAATACCAATTTGGAAACAACCCTAACCATTCACAAGTGCAAACATTAGGCCTAAACATGTTTCTTTAGGCCTAATTAGGATTAAGGTTAGCTTTAATGCATGTTTAAGATGCTATCTATTGGTAAAACAATGACCTGAGACCTGTGTTTTATACCTGCCCCAAATGGACAGTCTAGGTTGAAACAAGTTGCCCTAGGTTGAAACAAAATGACCTAGTTTGGTTGCAAATTAACCTAACAAACAAAATGACCTGAACATATATATTAACAAGGTTGTGAATTACTCTTTTTAATCTGAGTGCAGCTGTAGTAGCCAACACCTTGAACTTATGTGTAGACATGGGTGTGGGACCTGCAAAAATCACAATTCTGAAAAAAAACTTTGAAAACCTTTGATCTCTCCTCTCATCCCAGGTTTTGCTTTCTGTTTTCAGAGTTCTTTACAATTTTTTTTTAAATTTGGCTATGTTGACGAAAATACCTTTACCCAAATTAAAAAAAAAAGAGAATCACTTTAAAAGTACAGTAGATAATCTTCAAATCTTGTAACTTAAAAACCAGACATCAAGTATCCCCACAGCTTTCAATGGTTCTCAGTTTAATGTACTTGGTATAAAAAAAGGTTATATTGAAAGTATTTTAGACCTTGGACTTCCATACATGTACATACATGTACATGTATGTACTCTAGGTAAAAGGTCATGTGGCTGACACAAGGCAGCATTCTTTAGGCCAAAAATAACAAACTTCTTTAAACTTCATGGTGGCCATGGTTTTTATCTGAGGTGAGATAAAAAACCTTTGTTTCTGTTTGCCTCAGGTCAACTTAATCTGGCTTTTGCAATAATATTGTTTTTGTTTCCCATATGCAAGGTACCGCAGCTACGGTAGTAAAAGTGAATCTTTTCTTACATTTTTTTCTAGAGCTTTTCATCATTTCTTCTTGTAATTAATTGTGAATGCATGCACATCCAGAAACAACAAAATTCCATTCCTGTTTATTTCTTTTTGTTTTCTTCTGATGTCTGTGTAGTTGAGCAAAGAAAAGCATTTTGCATAAATTTCTTATGATTATTACACAAAAAGTAATATTATAGTGTCTAAATTAATTAAAGAAGTTATGATAAGCACTTAAATTTAAGGTTAGGTGTAAAGAATTATTTCTTTGAGTGAGGTGTGAACTTAAAACAAGAACTGAGTAGATAATTATCATTCTTAGACTAGATACATGTATTGACCTGTGCAGAGCAGCTGTACTGATTTGGGGGACAAGCTGTGGTTATGTTTCATAGACAAGTGAAAGCTGTGGAATTATGTTTGATTTAAACTTGAATTGTCTGAATAAACCTGTAAAATTATTTCTTAAGGTGTTAGATGACTTACTGTTGGGAATTTACAATTTCTTCTGATCAGCTTTCTTAGATTAAACTGATCTTTCTTTATTTCATCACCTTGGGTCCACATTAAAAATTTTTTGATAAGCTTGGCCCAGAAGTTTAAAATTCAATGAGCACATTTAATTGAGTAGATAATTATCATTCTTAGACTAGATGCATGTATTGAGCAGCTGCACATGTAAATAGGCAACTGGTTTGCCTCCGGCCAGTTGGGATTCTTAACAGTTGTTCTTGTTCTGTTCCGTTGTTTCATTGTGTTTCATTGGCCCTGAAAATCCCCAATGGGGAGCGGTCAATTAAGTATGTATTCTATTGTATTGTACAGATTAAAATCTGGTAAGTCTCACTCCCAGCAGTCAATGGGTTAAGCTATGATGTAGTCAAGTAAAACTGCTTTTTACACTGTCAGAAATGTTGCCAACACCTAGAGTCTTTTAATAATAATTATTAAATTAAATTAGAAGTTTTCTGATAGACGCTGTATTGCAACCCCTTGGTCGTAAAATTAGTTTGGACACTGAGGAACCCATGAACCATTCACAAAGAATCGCAGAGGTGCAACTTCGTGTAACAATAGTATTGTTTAATGATGTAATGCACCCAAAGAAGGATTAAGGTAGTTGCATTGCAATAGAAAAAGGACAACTGAAAATCAAACTTCAGAGTTCATTTTTCAAATTATGACTTACACGTACAAGTAACAATCGGTCAAATTTAATCTCACAGGTAGGGAAGGGAACTCTCATGGAGCGTGCTCTTTTGTGTGACACTGGCACCTCGTGTGAGATGGAAATCAACAAAGCTAATCTAAACCAAGCTGTAACTCTTCCCTACCTGAGAGTAAGACTTGTAGATTTTACTCTGGCTAGCACCAGACGATTTTACTCTCCAATTGGGTGCGCTTTAGGCGTGAATGGGTAAATTCAAGACATTTTGGTATAAATAAATGTTCACAATGACAAAAAAACATTTTTTTTTTTGTTTTTTTGTTGAATTGAAACTTTGTTTAGTGTAATTTGAATCGTCATAGATCTAGTAAAGTAAAAGATTGTTTATATTCAATTGTCAATTGGGAGCTTAAGCACGCGATGTTTTGAGGCATGGACGGATACCAGAAGTGATCATTTTTCACGCAAGGACAGACAACTGTGGTCTCTCTCAGATTTTTTAACTAATCGTCTCTAATTGTGAAAAGATACTTAGCAGTGTGAATGTAGTAGTGCCAAGACAAGTTAAAAAGGAAAACAGCTAACATCCAGTTGCCGTCTGTGACTCTGCAATGTCATTGTGTGCTTACATGTAAGCTCCGTAATATGACTGACAGTCAGTCAAGCAGAATGACAGGAACTTGAGTCAAACCTAAAATTCAATATAGTAACTGGGATTTTACAGTATGATTTTTTATGAAGACAAACTTTTGTTTTTGTTAGATCTGAATGCCAGCAGAAGTCAGATTTTCTCCATAACTTAATGTTTTCTCAATGTATTTATACACAAAAGGTTAATTAAGCATCATCTCTGCAGCATTATTGCACTAGTATTGCTTCTTTGTGACTGTTGTGGGTGTAATAATTGTTTGGGATGCTTGAAATTTCATGTTGCGCGGCCTCAGACAAAAGAATGAAATTTAAAGAATTTCAAATACTTGCTCTTAACTTTAAGAGCCGGCAGAAATAGCTGTTTGACAAAAATAGATCTGAGACATCATTTCTTTGCTGTTGAAGGAAATCGCAAGGCATCTGCAAGAAAAGGAATCGTTAAAATTGGAGCGTGCAAGGCAACGTCGTATAGAACGACAACAAAAGGAAGAAGCAGAGGGCAAAATGCTGAGTGAAGCTCTTTCAAAGCTAAAAGAAAATGGAAAAAATCGTGTGAATCATTTTGAAGTGGCTGAAATTCAAAGACAGGTTAGTCAAACTCTCCTAATCAATAATCAACCCAAACAACCTTCTAATAATACTTCCAAGTGTTGTTATCTCGGTAGTAAATAATAGTACTTAGTTATAGATGTTTGCTGGTGTCATTGTTACCCTGTCTAGTTTATGAAATGATGTCATTCTGAGCAGGAACAAAAGAATTCCCGATCAGTGTCTACCGTGAAATTACAGTACTGTGCAACCTCTTTCGAGTCTCGAGTCTCGCGAGGATCGAGGAACGGCAGTCGAGAATCAAGCAGTTCCTGTTGTGATTTAATCGAGGAGTAATGCTTTCGCAAAGGCTGAATTGATTGTGAATAACTGACAAGGTTTTCCGTCTGTGATTTTGTGAGAATCAAGTGTCGAGGATCTAGTTTGATTTCGAGTGAATCAAGTCTCGATTCTCGAATTGATTTTTGATCCTCAATTCTCGTGATGATCGAGTCGAGACTGTCAACTTACTTTTGCATGGTTCTGTACTGTAAATTCGAACTGGGATACAGGAGAGGGTCTCTGCGGTAGGGGCAAGACATTGGCAAGACATTGGCAAGACATTGGCAAGGCATTGGCACAGCGAGGCTCAGAGTACAGTAGTTTCCATGGTGGCCTCCACCTTCAATCTTAGACAAAACTCTTGGGAAAAATTCTAGCTTTGGCATCATTTGGCATGCACTCACAAAGTACATGTATATCCGTCCTTACCCCTCTTCCCCCCTCATTACCAATGTTGTAATAATGATGCAAAATACTGTGCAAGCCTTTGGCCGTTTTTTTAACCAACATTGGAATGTGGGGGGAGGTGGGGAAGTAGGAAGAATTTAATCTTAATCACTGACAAATCAGAGTGCCACATTTTCCCAACGAGTTTTGTCCAAGATGGTAGGTACATGTAGGTCTCATTTGGCCACTGCTTACTTTGCACTTTTAAAAACTTTTTAAAATCATTCTTTAATACTTTGAGGTGGTTTTACTGTAGCAGTGCAGAGATTTTAATGCATCAAGAGAACGACAGGATGAGGTGGGAATTTTGATCAGTGACTGGTTCAACAAAAAAGTTTAAATATAGTGGCTGGTATTGTTTACAGTCATCACCTTGCACTCAGTATCGGTCTCCAAATGCAGTTTCACGTCATTGCGTTCGAGGTACGAGAACGCAACACCTAATTTGTGTTGTAAGGGAAGTTTTTTCGAGATTGCATTTTCGTCGACACACTTTTGCCTCGCTTTGAGGCGCTTGGTTACGTTTTGCCTCACTTTGACGAACTATCGCACGTGGTGATTTGTGCGTCGTCTGCGTTCATTATTCTAGCGTTTGGTGAGGTGTGATAATCTTCCATCGTTCATCGTTGAAAAGAGCTGAAAGATTGCTGAAGGTCTGTCAACTGAAGTCGGTAAAATTTTACTTTGGATTAAGCATGGTTCGTCACTGTCCTTGGAAAATGTGTGCGACTCCTCGCGCTTGCATCAAACCGGTTTGTTTTGCTCGGCGGCCGTTGTGCCACAAAGT